>NC_057804.1:557377785-557518088 GCF_018294505.1 Triticum aestivum
TATCTCTACTCTTATAAAAACAGAGTTGGTGATGATGGTGTTCCTGCCATCTTGACATATAGGCCATCCGATTTATATCCGACGAATAGGAATAAAAATATGGCACTTTTGCAAAAAATATACGCACACCCCTCTCCGCATTTGCAAATAAGGCATTCCCTCGTTCATCCTTTTCTCCCACAAGATAAACTTCTCATACATATGCATCTTGATGTTCCGTGCAACGCATGGGCATCTTGCTAGTAGGGAGAAGGAGTTTGTGTGACACATATCTAGCTATATTAAGGGATAGGTAGATAGCATATGTGTGAGAGACATTATTATACTTTGAGACATTAGTGGCTGCGGGTGGGCGGAACTAAAGGGGTGGGCGTGTTAGAGATAGAGAGCGTGCGTGTTTTTGTGTGAGAGACTTGTAGGACGGGGTAGAAAGACGAATTTAACCCTGACGGAGGGAGAGAAATACACGAAGTGGGCGTGTGTGATTCCGATGCCCACATGGAAATGAGATATGTATGCGTGTGAGAGAGATTGCACAATTCATTCATGTATCACTGTCTAGCGATCGTGGACATGCTTCACTTGAACATAAGTCAATATCTACTTCGTATCGTGGCCAAAGGTACAATATCGATTCAACGCTGTAAAGATTGGACACTCACATATCACATTTTTTCTATTTAAATAAACCTTTTCAGTTGTGCATGCCAAAGTTACAGTGATGTTTCTTCAAACAACCATTGTAGCTATCATGCACATGCACCATTGTTACTCTTGCATTCAAATTCATTAGTCTTGGATGATTTAAGTTTCTATTTTGAAGTAATATATGTAATATTCATATATGAATTCAACGGGTACGCAATTTATGAAATGGAGGCTATATAATCATATGAGGTAACACTTTTAAGTAGCTAACTACAATATCCATTTCTTTTTGTGCGCCTCTACACTAACACCTCAATGCATTATGTTTAAAGTAAATAACCAACGACACTAAATTATCTATTTACACGAGAAATACATAGGCTGAGCGTTTGATCCCTTTTTTTAGAACGCGCCACTACACCCGTACGATTGGCCGCGCCCGTGTGAACGTCCAAGTTATCGGCGCATCATCCCGAGTTATTGTCTTTTTTTCTGGGGTGGACTTCACACCAGTTATTAACTACTGACGCGTGCGCCATGTACACAGTCTAGCATGACCTTCCCGCTAGCACGGTCCAAAATTAGTTGAAACTGGATACGAACGATCCCGCGGGCGGCAAAATCTCCCGCCTCCTTCTAAAATTTCCGCCACCTTAGTCTTTAGCATTCGAATTCCCCCTTTTGTCCTTGGTGCACGGAGACCAACAGTTACAATACCGCCCTCATCTACATGATAGGTCGGGGCTGCTTTGGTAGCTTCCGATTCCCCCGACTACACGACACCCCCATTTCCTCTCCCCTCCCGCAAAAACGACTAACTCCACAGCACTAGAGCATCTTACATCACGCCGTCCGTACCTCATCGCCCTTTCTCCCCTCCCCTCTCGAAACCCTAGACTACTCATCCACCGGCGTACCATAGCCCATTCACTGCCAGCGGCGTCCACCTCGCCGGATCTGCTTCTGCGGCCGCATCTACCCCCACCTCCCCTAGAAACAAGTAGACTGCTCATCCACCACTATACCACAGCCCATTCAGTGCCGGCCTTGTCCACGACGCCGGATCTGCTTCGCCGGTACTCTCGTCAACCGCCGCGCATTTGCAGCGGCTTATCCGTACTCCCCACCGGAGACGCTTCGTCCACACCCCCCGGAGCCGCCCCACCGACGCCCCCGTCGACGGCCTCTGATCCTCTTCGCCGACACCTTCCTCAACCATACCGGAGCCGCTTCGCCGACACCTTCCTCAACCCTACCGGAGCCTCTTCGCTGACACCATCGTCAACCCTACCAGAGTAGCTTTGCCTATACCATTCTCAACCCTACCGGGGCCTCTTTGCCAACTCACAAGTCCACGGCCTCAGATCCGCTTCCTCGCACCCTCATCCAACCTACCGGAGCAGCTTCTGACGCCCCGTCCACGGCCGTAGATCCGCATCGTCGACACCACCCTTAACCCAACCACCGGAGCAGCTTCTGACGCCCCGTCCCCAGTTGCAAATCCGCATCGTCGACACCATCCTTAACCCAACCACCGGAGCAGCTTCTGACGCCCCGTCCACGACCGCAGATCCGCGTCATCGACACCATCCTTAACCCAACCACCGAAGCAGCTTCACCTACGCCCTCGTCCACGACTACAGATCCGCTTCGCCCACACCGTAGTCCAACCTACCGGAGCCGCTCCACAAACACCCTACTCGGCGGTTCTAGATCTCCTTACCGGACACTGACAGCCAGCGCAGCGTCATCACCCTCGATGTTTCTAACCTGATTCCCACCGTCTGGAGAGGTTCCAAGCACCCGCCACGGCCTAGGTACTTGTCACCTTTAAACCCGTCCAGCATCACCTGCCCGATGCACTTCAAATATACTAACCGGTCGCTGTTACCTGTTATGCGGCTGGCAAAAACTACAAGGACGATTTTTCTTCTGGATCTAATAGCTTGGCCAACCAAGATCCTGGACTGAGGCATTGCTATGATCTTGTAAGCGCGTCTCTCTCTCTTGTATTGTTTTGTGCCTGCCAGCGTGCTTTGCTAGGATTTTCGACCAATAATCCCTTTGTGCAGACAATGATTTCTACTACTGGTTGCTAACTTAGATATGTAGATGTCATACATGATACTACCTCGTACCTCCGTTCCTAAATATAAGTCTTTTAGAGATTCCACCATAGGCTACATACGGAGCAAAATGAGTGAATCTACACTCGAAAATGCATCTATATACATCTGTATGTGGTCCATACTGGAATCTCTACAAAGACATATATTGAGGAACAGGGGCAGCACATTACACAAAATCGTAGGTGGCATGTAGGAATTCCAGTGCACCACATTAGGCTCCCTTAGAGTGCCTGCTAGTCCAGCATACAGAGTCATGGCTAGTTTATGGTACACACACAATCGTTAATTGGTGGTTTAAATATGCGCAAGGGATATGTAATGTAGTATCATGTAGAGATGTCTGAAAATAGCCGTGTCAACTTGCAGATAGGGTTACACAATGAAAAAGTACAAGATGTATGTGGCAATTTCATGGAACATCGCAAAAAAGGAGAGACATCGGTGAGCCTATACAGTGTGCTATGGTACGTCACTCCTCCATTGCAATCATCATGACATGTTATTTGTATGCTAGTTCTATTAGCCAAGTTTCTTAGGGACAATTATTACGAGTTATCCTAAGAAAATAAGCACTTGTGAATATAAGCTCCATGTAATACGCCAACCAGTTCTTTTCATTGCGTTTTCATCTTATCTTTGGTATGATCAGTGGAAAGTCTAGATTGCATTATATATTTTTCATTTTGCTACCCATATGGAAATTAATTTGACTTGCAAACATCACAAATTGAACCCAGTGCAGTAATTAATATGATAGGAAAATAGACCATCACTATTTGCTCAAAATGCAAATACAAAGATACCATCTACTTGGCACAATCTACTTTGGTCAATGTTTTCCATAGAGATCCCATTGCCTAATTTAAACGAAGAACGCATGACCCACATTTAAATGAAGAAGAATTATTTATTGAAATTCGACGGTCCAAGTGGCTGGTTATTATCATATAGCAGCACCACCTGAAAGCATCATATAGCAGCAGTAGCAGCTCATAGCAACTCATCATACATCAGCTGTAGTCTGCAATTCATCATATACCAGCAGCAGCTCATAGCAATTCATCATATAGCAGCAGCAGGAGCAGCTAATAGCAATTCATCATATAGCAGCAGCAGGAGCAGCTCATAGCAATTCATCATATAGCAGCAACATGAGCAGCTTATAGCAACTCATCATATAGCAGCAGCAGCGGCTCATAGCAATTCATCATATAGCTGCAGCAGCAGCTCATAGCAACTCATCATACAGCAGCAGCAGCTCATAGCAATTCATCATTTAGCAGAAGCAGGAGTAGCTCATAGCAATGCATCATATAGCAGCAGCAGAAGTAGCTCATAGCAATTCATCATATAGTGGGTCAGAATGAAAATTTGGCAAAAAAATCAGAGGAGATCCTCACCTTGTTGGATGAGCTCATCCTTCAACAGCACCTCAAGGCCATGGCCTGGGAGGAGGGCAGGGGAACAAGGTGCCTTCTTCCGCAGTGTGGCATCAGCCGTAGTTGTGCAGCGCCCGCCGGAGTAGTGCGTTGGACGAACCACAGTGGAGCAGCTGCTGGAGACCATGAGAATGAGGGGCGGCGCCAGAGGGAGGAGCAGCCAGGGAGATTTGCCCCTATCCACCGGCCATGTAGCCTAGCTGGACATAGCAATGTCGAGGACCAGGCCAGATGGGGGACCAGTGGCGACGGCTCGCTGGAGGAACCCTAGTGCTGCAGGCAGGGGATCGAGGTAGAGGGAAAGGGGATAGGAGATGCAAGCGGGCAAGGCAATGAATGCTTGCATGTTTGTTTTTACTTGAGGGTCAGGTGTGACACGGGCGTCAGCAGTTGCATTTTGAGTGTAATATAGGCAGACAACAGAGTCATTTCACTATTCCCCTTCCCTTCAATTTTTAGCGAGGTTCTACCCGAAACACCCCCCTCCAAAGCGAAATTAGTTAAGCCCAAGCCCATAACTCAAAAATGACTTCTTTACATCTTTTATGGCTTATTTTGCAATATGCCTTGAAAAGGAAGAATCGAACTAGCCCTTCACCTGCAATTCAATTGTGCGTGCAATGATGAATCACTCCTGCCTGCTATCTGTACATTTAAGCATCATCATACATGGCATAACCTAATACATGTGCATTCCATTGGAGAATCTGGAATATGCAATGTTTATGTTAGTTCATACGTTGCACATGATGTTTAAATTCCCCTTAAATCTGGTCAGTCAAGTGATGGTCTTTAAGCCTCCTTCTTTGCTTCTTTTCTTGATATGTAAGATTTGCTCACACATCTGTTCAATTGCTTGTTTGCATCAGCCAGCCATACTAGGACTGTTTGCTTTGATTACTTGCTGTTCTTGACCTAACACTCTAACAGAGCTTGTCAATGATTTAAACACTAAGGGCTGCTGTAGTGGGGCCTTGTCTAACTCATAGGTGACATAAAGGTTTGGCTGTACACTACAGTAGGCTCTCCAAGAGTACCTGGAGATCCAGTTCGAAGGTATGGCTAGTTTTTACATAGTGCAGACATAGTAAATGCTCATTTCATTGTGTGCAAGTGCAAGAGATGCGACATGTTTCATTATGTGGTGTTGTTTTGTTATAATCTCATCCTTTTGTGTTCACAGACTGGAAAGTATGCATATTTATCTTCCAAGGAGACGAGTAACTAGTTTGTGTCACCTTGCAGAGGGGGTGCAATGAAGATAAGATTGAGGATTTCCAAGTACAGATGTTAGGAAGGAGCCTTGCAAGAGAAGTAGGAGCTGCGTTGAGCCTCTTCAACCTACTAAGGTAAGTCACTGTATGCAACTCAACAGTTCAATTCCTTGTTTGTTTCAGGCATAGTTAATTTTCTCTTTTCAATTGCTTTATTTGTCCTCACTTAATGAGATGCCCAAATGATTATGCCTGATGTTCGATACTTGTATCACTATTAGTTGACATAATTAAAGGCGTTACCATTTAATTACTCTGCCGAAGTGTGCCTGAAGCTTTGAAGTCTATTAACCAACTATTATTGCATGAGGCTCACAATCTAGTTTATACTACGCTAATGATTGCATAGTTTTGCCTGCTGTAGTATGTTTGTATGAAACCTGCTGTTCATTATGCTCCCTAAGACTTTAATTTAGGTACAGAATGGCCAACTGCTTGCTTACTTATATGCAATGTGCTGTCTAAATTTGTAACTTGTCTGTGTTTTCGATTGGGCCCCAACATCATGCTCCTATGGTGAGCTAAGAGGGATTTCTGTATGCAGGCTGCACAGACTATCTTTTTTATAATTTTTAAAATATCACATGCTTATGCTTCATGACGTGTAACATTTTTTGTGTGAAAGTGATGTGTAACATTATTGTTAGTCCTGTTTTGCCATGTAGTACAAAATAGTGTCTTGTTCGCTTCACTGTTGTAACTATATTTTTGCCCTAGTCATGTGTACTTACAGAAACATTTCAGGATGAAGTGACATCAACACAAAAATCTGCGAGCAGTGCGGCATGGCCGTTACTGAATGATTATGGATTAGAATTGGAATGTGCTTATGTTCTTGAGCATCAACTAGAGGTGGCAAGACAACGTGTACATGATTGTCAACGTATAATCAACAAGTTGAGACTAGACATGCAGGTATTAGATGCATGAGTTAAAAAATGGAACAAGACACCGAGGTAACCATGAAGGAATTGGAGATTTTGCAGTCTGGAATTTGTGCTATCTGAATCCGGCCAATCCTATTTTCTGAAGAGATTATAGTTCAAATGGAGTTAAGTTGATGCGCGTCCATGATGTATGAGTTGTATGCCAGTGTATGTAATTTGCTGTTTGTCTATGCTTTATTATCACCTGTGCCAAACCATAATGCCCAGTGGGTATAATTGGCTGTAATTTCTTTATTGTATAGTGTAGGACTATTCTACCTTTCTATGCCTTGATCTCTTTGTTGTATAGTGTATGCTTTTTAGAGGTGATAGTATTGAGTAGGATAATTCTTTGAATATGCTATATCGTTCAAACGGGGGCCAACTCGCCCGACCATGGCCCTTCACGGGTCGTCGGATCCATGGGCCTTCTACGTCTCGCAGGATCCATTGGCCTTCTACGTCTTGCATGATCCATGGGCCTTCTACGTCTCACAGGATCCATGGTCCTTCTACGTCACGTAGGATCCATGGGCCGTCGACTCATATATGGGTCTTGTACATGCCTTTAATGGGCCGTAGACGGGCCTATAATGGAAATCGTACGTTTTATGGGCTGACCATAATGGGCCGTTAATAGGCCGTATTTGGTGATGCTATGAAAATGGCCCAACAGACTAACGGACCACAAACGGGCCGACTGTAACGACGGGCTGAATTTGGCTCACAAGCAGAAAATGACAGTAACGGGTCATTAGTAACCCAATGCTGCAAATGAGCCCAAGAATAAATGGGCCCTCAGAAGGCCGAAAGTTAACTTGGGCTGGAAACGGCCCAACGGAATAACCGCCCGTTAATGGGTATAAAGTGTTACAGTGTTCACTACGGGCCAGTTTCACCGCGGGCCGTTAATGGGTGTAAAGTAATACACTGTTCATTACGGGCCAGTTTCAGCATGGGCGGCTAATGGGCCAAGAGTTACAAAGGGCCTCATATGGGCCGAAAGACGTCATGGGCCATACATGGGCCAGAAGTGAAAACGGGCTGGAATCATATTGGATGGCCCAGATGACGCTACTGGGCCTAATTCGCATAGGGCGTAACGGGCCTTGGGTTAGCCGGCTGTAAATGAGCTATATGCTAACTGGCCGTTAACATGCTTTTCATGGGCCGGCCCGCCAGCTTTTGACCAAGTCAAATGGGCCGACATTTTCACAGGAATGGGCCACTGCTGGGCCGTGCCACATGTCGACGTATCATAGGCGCCTTTTATCCCGTGAGTGGATGACATCTGTCCCAATGATGAGCCGACACGTGTTTCCTCCAGCCAATGATGATTTTACACATGGACAATCCCCATTGGTCGGGGCTGTTAACGGGTTATCGTATCCAAAACCCGACCCGATAGCTTAACGACGTTCCATTATGGTGGATGCCACATGTCGGTCACCCTTGACGAAAGCACTTATTTGATGCGCAATTTATCGTCATGGAAGTGGACACTTCCGTGATGATAATTTTGGTAATGTCATGGAACACTTCTACGACAGCACAGGTATGACTATCTTGATTCTATCATAAAATTGTCGTGGATGTACATGCATGACAAAAAACGCGACCTACTGTGACAAACACGTATCATCACGGAAGTGTATTTTTTTGTAGTGAATATGGTATAAACCCCATATTTTTATCCTCGATGGCAACAATACAATACGTGCCTTGCTGCCCCTGCTGTCACTGGTAAAGGACACCGCAAGATTGAACGCAAAGCTAAGCACTTCTCCCATTGCAAGAAAGATCAATCTAGTAGGCCAAACCAAACTGATACTTCAAAGAGACTTGCAAAGATAACAAATCATACATAAAAGAATTCAGAGGAGATTCAAATATTGTTCATAGATAATCTTGATCATAACACACAATTCATCGGATCTCGACAAATACACCGCAAAAAGTATTACATCAAATAGATCTCCAAGAAGATCGACGAGAACTTTGTATTGAGATCCAAAGAGAGAGAAGAAGCCATCAAGCTAATAACTATGGACGCAAAGGTCTAAGGTAAACTACTCACACTTCATCGAAGAGGCTATGGTGTTGATGTAGGAGCCCTCCGTGATCGATTCCCCCTTCCGACGGAGCGCCGAAAAAGCCCCAAGATGGGATCTCACGGGTACAGAAGGTTGCGGCGGTGGAAATAGGGTTTCATGGTGCTCTCAGATGTTTTCAGGGTATATGAGTATATATAGGCGAAATAAGTCGGTTAGGGGAGCCACGAGGGGCCCATGAGGGTGGGGGGCGCGCCTACCCCCCTGGGCGCGCCCCCTTGCCTCATGGCCGCCTCGTTGCTTCCTTGACGTCCACTCGAAGTCTCTTGGATTGCGTTTGTTCCAAAAATAACACTCCCGAAGGTTTCATTCCGTTTGATATTCCTTTTCTGCGAAACACTGAAATAGGCAAAAATAACAATTTGGACTGGGCCTCCGGTTAATAGGTTAGTCCCAAAAATAATATAGAAGTGTATAATAAAGCCCATTAAACATCCAAAATAGATAATATAATAGCATGGAACAATCAAAAATTATAGATACGTTGGAGACGTATCAAGCATCCCCAAGCTTAATTCCTGCTCGTCCTCGAGTAGGTAAATGATAAAAACAGAATTTCTGATGTGGAATGCTACCTAACATATTTATCAATCTAATTTCTTTATTGTGGCAAGAATGTCCAGATCCATAAAATTCAATACAAAAGTTTAATATTGACATGAAAACAACAATACTTTAAGCATACTAACAAAGCAATCATGTTTTCTCAAAATAACATGGCGAAAGCAAGCTATCCCTACAAAATCATACAGTCTGGCTATGCTCTATCTTCATCACACAAAAATATTTAAATCATGCACAACCCCGATGACAAGCCAAGCAATTGTTTCATACTTTTGATGTTCTCAAACTTTTTCAATCTTCACGCAATGCATGAGCGTGAGCCATGGACATAGCACTATAGGTGGAATAAAATGGTGGTTGTGGAGAAGACAAAAGGGAGAAGATAGTCTCACATCAACTAGGCGTATCAAAGAGCTATGGAGATGCCCATCAATAGATAGCAATGTGAGTGAATAGGGATTGCCATGCAACGGATGAACTAGAGCTATAAGCGTATGAAAGCTCATCAAAAGAAACTAAGTGGGTGTGCATCCAACTTGCTTGCTCATGAAGACCTAGGGCAATTTGAGGAAGCCCATCATTGGAATATACAAGCCAAGTTCTATAATGAAAAATACCCACTAGTATATGAAAGTGACAACATAGGAGACTCTCTATCATGAAGATCATGGTGCTACTTTGAAGCACAAGTGTGGTAAAAGAATAGTAACATTGTCCCTTCTCTCTTTTTCTCTCATTTTTTTGGTGGGCTTCTTTCGCCTTTTTTATCTGGGCTTCTTTGGCCTCTTTTATTTTTCATAAAGTCCGGAGAATCATCCCGACTTGTGGGGTAATCATAGTCTCCATCATCCTTTCCTCACTGGGACAATGCTCTAATAATGAAGATCATCACACTTTTATCTACTTACAACTCAAGAATTACAAATCGATACTTAGGACAAAATATGACTCTATGTGAATGCCTCCGGTGGTGTACCAGAATATGCAATGAATCAAGAGTGACATGTATGAAAGAATTATGAATGGTGGCTTTGCCACAAATACGATGTCAACTACATGATCATGCAAAGAAATATGACAATGATGGAGCATGTCATAATAAACGAAACGGTGGAAAGTTGCATGGCAATATATCTTGGAATGGCTCTGGATATGCCATAATAGGAAGGTATGGTGGCTGTTTTGAGGAAGATATATGGTGGGCATATGATACCGGCGAAAGTGTGCTGTATTAGAGAGGCTAGCAATGGTGGAAGGGTGAGAGTGCGTATAATCCATGGACTCAACATTAGTCATAAAGAACTCACATACTTATTGCAAAAATCTATTAGTTATCTAAATGAAGTACTACGCGCATGCTCCTAGGGGGATAGATTGGTAGGAAAATACCATCGCTCGTCCCCGACCGCCACTCATAAGGAAGACAATCAATAAATAAATCATGCTCCGACTTCATCACATAACGATTCACCATACGTGCATGCTATGGGAATCACAAACTTTAACACAAGTATCTCTCAAATCACAACTACTCAACTAGCATGACTCTAATATCACCATCTTCATATCTCAAAACAATCATAAGGAATCAAACTTCTCATAGTATTCAATGCACTTTATATGAAAGTTTTTATTATATCCCTCTTGGATACCCATCATATTAGGACTAAATTCATAACAAAAGCAAATTACCATGCTATTCTAAAAGACTCTCAAAATAATATAAGTGAAGCATGAGAGATCAATAATTTCTACAAAATAAAACCACCACCGTGCTCTAAAAAGGTATAAGTGAAGCACAACAAAATTGTCTAGCTCAAAAGATATAAGTGAAGCACATAGAGTATTCTAATAAATTCCGATTCATGTGTGTCTCTCCAAAAGGTGTGTACAGAAAGGATGATTGTGGTAAACTAAAAAGCAAAGACTCAAATCATACAAGACGCTCCAAGCAAAACACATATCATGTGGTGAATAAAAATATAGCATCAAGTAAAGTTACCGATAGACAAAGACGAAAGAGGGGATGCCTTCCGGGGCATCCCCAAGCTTAGGCTTTTGGTTGTCCTTGAATTTTACTTTGGGGTGCCTTGGGCATCCCCAATCTTAGGATCTTGCCACTCCTTATTCCATAATCCATCAAATCTTTACCCAAAACTTGAAAACTTCACAAAACAAAACTCAACAGAAAATCTCATGAGCTCCGTTAGTGCAAGAAAACAAACCACCACTTTAAGGTACTATAATGAACTCATTCTTTATTTATATTGGTGTTAAACCTACTGTATTCCAACTTCTCTATGGTTCATACCCCACGATGCTTGCCATAGATTCATCAAAATAAGCAAACAACACACGAAAAACAGAATCTGTCAAAAACAGAACAATCTGTAGAAATATGTAACTCTCGAATACTTCTGGAACTCCAAAAATTCTACCATTAGGAAGTTCTAGGTAATTTGTCTATTAATCTTCTACAAAAAGAATCAACTGAAAAGCATGTTTTGGTGATTTATGAAAATTATTCTCGTGCATGCAAAAGTTTTTGTTTTTCAGCAAGATCAAGTTAACTATCACCGTAGGTTATCCTAAAGGTTTTACTTGGCACAAAACACGAATTAAAACATAAAACCGTACGCTCTGGCGCCCACCTGGCGCCCACCTGGCCTTGGTCTTCATGCCTTGCATCATGGGAACCTCGCAAGGTACCCGTTGCCTTGATCTCTCTGCCTCCCTCGCGAGCCTGCCTGGTGAGGCCGCTCCTGAGGAGGCCTTGTGTCGTCCGTCTCGCGAGGCTTGGCCCCTCGCGAGGGTCTTGAGTGTTGGTTGACAAAGCCGGGTCGTGCTGGGCCACTGGTGGAGCCACGCTGTGGGCTGCAGGCAGGCAAGTCTGGGGATCCATGTTCCCAGAATGCCGACAGTAGCCCCCGGGCCCAAGGCACGCTCGGATTTGGCTTAGCGGTGAAGCCAAAGGGCAAGTGCGGAGCGCCGCGGGTCCCAACAACCTGCAGCCTTGGTCGACGCATGGCGACTGACTGGACGTGGGCGTCTCCGCTTCCCCATGCTGCCTCGGCAACTCCCCGACTGACAAAAGGATGGCGCGGGCAAGGCTTGCCTTCATTGCTATCCTTTGCCTTGCTCTAGGTCCCCTTTCTTGCTCCTTGCTTCTGAAATCTCCAGATCCGCTTCGATCCTTCCCCTTTCAGCGACCGATGGCGCCCCGCAAGGTTAAGGCTGATGCGCCACCAGCTTGGTACAAGCCGGCCCTGGATGCGCCCACTGCCTCGGAGAATAATCTCGACGTCATGCGCTTGCTAACGGCGGAGGAGAGCAACGAAAAGGGGAAGACCGAACTCCGGGCTGGCTCCGCCATGCCGGAGGCTCAGGGGAGCACTTTCTATCCCTTCTTCATGAGCGTTGTCGTCGCAGGCCTTGTTCCTCCTTCTCCGACTTCTTCTACGCCGTCCTCCGCCATTACATGTTGCAGACCCTTCATCTCCATCCCAACTCCATTCTTCTCTTGTCGATTTTCGCCTAGTACTGCGAGGTGTACGTCGGAGTGATGTCGTCCGTGGCTCTACTGCGCCACTTCTTCTTCCTCCGAACCAACAGCGAACACACCTCGGGTGCGCCAATTTCATCGCGTACGGCAAGGCCAACGTAATTTTGAAGGCCGGGAAGAGAGTTGACGGCTTCCGGAGCAAGTGGATCATGATGGATGCCAAGTGTGTCCACCCCCGGTTGGTGCTGCCAATTAAGATGCCCCTGCCTGACGAAAGGTGGTCTTGCACGAAGCTCGCTGACAATTGGGCGATGTTGGTGCTGGAGAGGATGAACGCTGATCTGAAGCCCGGCAATGCAAAGGCGGTGAAGCTTACGGGGGCCGCGCTCCTGAGGGAATTCTTGATGCAGCGGGTGGCTCCGCTTCATGCGCACTCGAGTCCCTTATGGATGCTCGAGGGTGCAGATGACAAGCTTCACTTGAATCCGGTGGCTCTGACTGATGAGGAGCTGGCCACAGCTCTCCACCTCCTGGTCGAGGACGACCAGGAATACCCACCGAGTGCCACTGTCCCCTTGTTCCTCTGCAAGGACGGGGCGTAGGTGGTGGCTGCCATGCCCTCATTTGATGGGCACGGCCTGGTGCCACTGGCGCCCCTTGTGGTCCGGGGGGCGACGACACTGGTGGACATGTCCTCGGGTGACTCCCGCAGAGGGCGAGGAGAGGAGGAAGACGAGGAGCACGACTCAGAGGCGACCCCCGAGGGGACGGGGAAGACCTCCCCCTTGCGCAAATCTGACATCCTTCGTGCCTTGCCAGACGACGATGAGGCCGGCGCCTTCCAAGATAGGGAGGATCCGCCCATGATCCCGATGAGAGGCAGGTCGGCGCTGCTCTCTCGAGGGGCTGCTTCTGCCCGAACACCGCCTGGATCTGCTTCCATCCCTTCTGCTGCGCCTTCCTCTGCTCCTGGAGCCCTTGAGGCTGCGCCCCAGGCCTCGAGGCTCTCGGGCTTCAAGATTAGCAAGAGGAAGGTGGACTACACCACGATAGACCAGTAAGTGTTCGTGCTCCATCTTGTTCTTAATTATGCTGTCGGTCCTTGAAATTCACCATCGATTGGCTAGGCCGCCGTCTACGGCGAAGAAGAGGAAGGGGGATGCAGTGACCCCGTCTGGGGCCGATGCATCTGCCGCAGCCGCACCATCTTCCATGGGAAGGGGAGGTGACGACGCTTGCACCTCCCCTGCCCGGTCGTCCTCGCGAGGCCCGGGAGGGCATCCTCATGAATAGTCAGCCCCCATGGCCCTGCTGGCTCTGGAGGTGATGTTACCTGACGCTGCTGCTGAGGTACCCAAGGCTCAGGAGTCCCCAGTTTCCCAAGCCATGGCTATTCCGCCGCCTCCTTCCTCTGCTAAGCTGTTGGTTGCATGTCCTTTTGCCTCCCTTGATGTCTTGGAACGTGCCCTTTCCGAGATGTCCCAGCTGCAAGAAGACCTCCAGGGCACCGACTCCCATCTGGTAGCCGGGCGTCTGGAGCTGGTTTCTGGCTGGCTTCACTCTGACGCCTCAGTCCGAGCGGCGCTAAGGCGGGTCGCCGCGGCCTTTGAGGAGTAGAAGAAGGCCGCCACCTAAGCCGCAGTCACTCGCGAGGTGGCGCTGAAGGATGCCGCGGCCGCCCAGGACTGCTGCAGGGCACTGGAGGTCGAGCTGAAGGATTTGCGCGACAAGCGCGCCGAAGAAGCTCATGACCGCCAGGCGGAGGAGGAGAGGATGAAAGCTCGGGAGGACGCCATCAAGGGCTGCGACGCCGAGCTAGCGCGGTCGGCAGAGGCGCAGGCCACTGAGCGCATCCGGCTGGAAAAGCTGGAGCAGAAGGTGAGGGCAGAGAAGGCCATGCTCGACGCCAAGGTGAAAGTCCTGGCCGAGGACTGCGCGGCTTTCACACTCCTCGAGGAGAGGTCTCGCATGGCGCTGAAGGCACTCTATGAGAAGGGCCTACAGAAGCCGCTAGCTACCGACGAGGACGGCCCCGCCCAGCTGCTTCCTTACTTGGTCGAGGCGCTTGAGGAAGTCGTGAGCGGCATCGGCCCCATGGCCGAGGAAGAAGCTCGCGTCCTTTCTTCCGCTGCACTGACGCGCATCTTCAGCCACCTTCACCTCCGTGACCCTAACGCCAATCTTGACGAGCTGCTGGAGCCTGTGGGCGATGAGTGCTACGCCGCTGCTGCTGAAGTCATGAAGGGCCAGGTGGAGGCCTTGTTGGGGAAGTTCCATGCCTTCGATCCTGCGCCCACAACAGGTGGAGCTGCCGATCCTGCGGTCTGTGGTGGTGGTATAGGTGAAGGCGACGCCACCACGGGAGCGGAGTCCCTGGCGAGGGATGGCGGTGTCCAAAGATGACTGACTTACGGCTTCTTTCCTTCTTAATTCCTTCAATGTGTACCATGCCTCGTGGACGCGTTTAAACTTGCGTCTGGTATTGTGAGGACAACTATGGTTTGTAGTATTTGCTTCAAGATTTTGCAGTTTTCTTCCTATTTGCTTTACGTTCTACGTTGGTAGGGCCCGGCCCCGCGCATACCTCAGCCGCCGTTGGCCCCGACCGGATCACCACGACAGGACCAAGGAGTGAGGGGCTACATGACCATTTATGCTCCCGAGTCGTGATGCTCAGGAGTCCCCCTTGACGCACAAACAACTTATAGGAAGGGAACATAGGAGTAGATCCATCGTTCTATGTCGGCAGAGCCCGGTCCCGTGCATACCTCAACCGCCGTTGGCCCCGACTAGATCACCAGGACGGGACCAAGGAGTGAGGGGCTACGTGACTAGTTAGGCTCCTGCGTCGTGATGCTCAGGAGTCCCCCTTGAAGTTCAAACGACCTTCATACCTTGGCTCTGCTTGGGAAGGGCTCGCGACGACCAGGTCCGGAGGACCTGGCTGGGTGGCGTATGCTAGGGCGTGACCCGGGCGCAGCCCTCGTGCCCAGCCCCCTCGCGCGACGCTCTCGAGGGTAGGTGTTGCGATGAGGCCAGACACTGAGCTCTGGGCTCCCTGAGGTTGGTACGGCCGTGGGGGCGCCCTTAGTTGTTTATCACTAGCGCGGAGCATAGTGCTTCCGTATGTGTACGGGCATAGCTGCTCCTCGGCAGTGTCGTCGGCCAGCGCGGAGCATGGTTCTTCCACTGGCGCGTGGGAGGGGGATCGGACTCCTTGTTGCGGAGAGCCCCTGGAGCGTGTACAGCCCCGCCCTGACACGTGGCTTGCACGATAGGGCCAGACAAGGTGTATTTGGGCACTCGTGAGCCAGCGCGGGACTCACGAGGCCCTACCTCAAGGCGGGTTGCGCCTGATTTTGGGTCTTTGACAGATGTGTGTTCCTGCGAGACAGTTAGGTATAAATTCTCTGCGTACTCATGTCCCGACCCTCGAGCGAGCTCAGCCACCGCTGGTATGCTAGGTCGCGGTTCCGTGGTCAAGGCCAAGGGGTGAGGGCTAGAGAGCCAGGAAGAGCTCCCGAGTCGCGATGCTTAGGATCCCTCCTTTTAACACGCAAGCGGATTGTATGAGAGAGGGAGGCCCGTGGTAGATGGCAATTGAGCAGGTGATAATCACAGGTAGATTAGGCATGAAAGGCAAATCAGCTTAGGTAAATGCAGAATGGATACATGCCATTGGGTCTGACCTAGTGGCTTAGGGATGATGCAACCCGACGGGCGCCCCCAACAAGGTAAGCCAAAGACATAAAAAGGGATACATGCCGCAGGGATGGACCCACGCGGCCTGGGAATGATGCAGCCCTGAGGGCGCTCCCTGCTGAAATGGAATTGGGGGATGTCACCTGGTTCCGTTGTAGAGGGGGTGTTGGGGTAGCTGGAGATGCACGGTGAAGGGGCCGATCCTCATAAGCCATCGGGGCCCTGAGCCTCAGGAGGCTCTGGGGGGCCAGGAGGTTCCTTGAGGACTGTCTCCATCTCTGCTAGGACCGCGTGGTGCATGGCCTCCTGAGCCGCCAGGACGCTCCGCAGGTGATGCTGGTAGGTGGTAGCTGCGTTCGGTAGGCTGAAATGCATGCGAACGTAGCTGTGTGGCGGACCCTCGCAGCGACCCACGCGCGAAGGCCAGAAGTGCTCATGAGATGCGACTCGTTTGAGTCCTGGGATGTCGATGTAGATGCGCAGCCCACCATCCTCGCCCGGATGGGGAGCCATGCCAGGTGAGCGGCAGTCGCCATGCACGGCCCTAGCTTCCTAAAACTCCTGAGTGGTCTTGGCGATGAATTCCTAAACGCCGGGCTTTCCACATCCTGCATCTCCCTGAGGGAAACATGCCGCGAAGCACGCCTCCAACTCGTGCCCAAGCGCCTCCCTCATGATGCTGGCGAGGTTTGAGGCCCTCCAGAAGAGAGCCCCCGAGCCCTACCCGAGGAGGGCGCCGAGCATGCCTTCCTATGTGATGGAAGGAGGCGCCCCAAGCACGGGAGCTTATCCTGACACAGTACCACCCGAGGTGCTGACCTCCTGAGGCCCTACGCGGAGCGGCTGCCTCTTCTTCTTGGGGACGGCCTCAGGAGGGTTCTCGCCCTTGCTGTTCGGGTCCTCGACTGCTGCGGCTTGGAAGGCACGCTTGAGGGAGCACACCGCATCTCTCTCTTCACAGGGGACCGTGATGACTCTGCTGCTTCCTGGCATATTGAGGACGTTTTAGCCATGGTGGGTCACTGCCATGAACTTGGCCAAGGCTCGATACCCGAGGATGGCATTGTACGGTAGGTGGATGTGGGCGACGTCAAAGTCAATGAGCTCGGTGCGGTAGTTGTCGCGCTGTCCGAAGGTGAAAGGGATGCAGACCTGCCCTATCGGGGTGGTGGAACCGTCGGTGACTCCTGAGAAGGGCTTGGTAGGCTGGAGCTGATCATATGGCACTTGAAGGTTGTCGAACATCCCAACGGACATGATGTTAAGCCCTGCGCCTCCATCGATGAGGTTCTTGGTGACTTGCACGCTGCCGATGACTGGTGAACAGATCATCGGGAGAACGCCAGCAGTAGCCGCGCACTTGAGTTGATCTGCCGAGCTGAAGGTGATGGCGCACTTGGACCACATGAGCAGGCGCGTGGCCTCGAGCCTAGGGAGGGCTACGCTCACCTCGCGAGCAAACTACTTGAAGATAAGGTGAGAGGCTGGGGCCTGAGCACCGCCCAAGATGCAAGCAATAGCACGTGGCTCCTGAAAGCCCCCAGCCCCCTCGTCCTGATAATGGTCATCATTCCTTCTTGGCGGTGGCGGTAGAGGAGGAAGGCCCGAGTTACCCTGGGGACGGTCCTCGCGAGGTTGATCCCTCCAGGCGCCCTCGCGAGGCTGGTCCCTCCAGGGGCCCTTGCGAGGCTAGTCACGCCACTCCTGGCGAGGGCCACGGTCGTCCCATCGCCCCTCGCCACATCCTCCTCCTCGGTCGTAGCCCCGGTCGTTGTGCCCGGGGCGTCGACCAAAGCGTCCTTCTCGGACGGCCCTAAGCTCATGGCAATCATTGGTGTTGAGGGTGTGGAGGTTGTGGTAGGTGCAGAACAGTCGGCTTCCCTTGGACGACTCCGGCTGGTCCCTGCTGCGCTTCGTGTCTGGCTCCGCCGCGAGCACGGCCACTACCTTGCACTTTATGTCCTTGGCCTTGGTCTTCTTTTCTTCCGGGTCAGCAGCTGGGAGCTCGAGGAGGGAGAGGCGTCCCTCCTCAGCTCTTGCAGACTTGGTCGCCAGGTTGAACAGCTCCAAGGATGTGCACAACTCCTCGTGGATGGAGAGCTCCTCCTTCATCTTGATGTCATGGATGCCATCAGAGAACACTGAGATGATGGCCTCGTCCGTTACCTTGGGGATCTTGAGGCGGACGCTGTTGAAGCGCTGGATGTATTTCTGCAGAGTCTCCCCGGGCTGCTGTCTGATGCGGTGCAGGTCACCCGCGGCCGCGGGGTGGTCATGAGTGCCGTGGAAGTTGGCGATGAAGTGGTTGCGCATCTTGTCCCAGGAGGATATCGAGCCGGGAGGCAGGTTCAGGAGCCACGAGCGGGCCCCATCCTTGAGTGCCATGGGAAACCAATTCACCAAGACTTTCTCGTTGCCTTTGGCCGCCTCGATGCTAAGCTCGTAGAGCTGCAAGAACTCCGTGGGGTTGGGGGTGCCGTCATAGCAAGTAGGCAGGTCTGGCTTGAACCTGCCCGGCCAGGCGATGCTACGCAGCTCAAGGGTGAAGGCGCGGAAGCCTGCTGTGGTCACCGGGGCCCTTTGCTAACACGGGCTTGCTATTGATGGTACCCGCGCACCGCGGCCACAGGTAGTACGCGGTCTTGTCGCACCGGTGCAGGGAGCACAGGGGCGCCTTCTTGAGGCCGAGGGATCTCTTGACATCTTCCTTCTTCTCGCGCGGGCGCCGGACGCGGTGGGTCACGCCCAAGGGCCGCGCGCCTTGGCGCCAGGGCACCGTCTTGGGGCTGAGGCGGTGGAGGCGGTCCATGAGCCACGTCACCCGTGCTCGGCGGAGGGCGAGGCAACGATAGGGATGGCGCGGGAAAGCCCCCTGCGGCGCTGACAAGCTCGGTGATGTGGGCGAGCCACTCCTCGTAGAGGTCGTCAACGGGGTGGTAACGCAGGAGATCGCGCACCATAAGCAGCGCGTCCGTGGGGGCATAACGAGCGTGGGATGATGAACCGGCTGGGGTCAGCGACGGAGTGGCGGTACAGCCATCCCGCCGCACCGAGGGGTGCAGCAAGGATGCTTGCTGCTCGTGCCCCGCCGGGCCGGTGGCGGCGTTGGCGGCAGGCGACGGAGAATGACGTGGAGGTCCGCCGACAGGAGCCATCTGGGTGACGCGTGCGGCGAGAGCGGCCTGGCGCTCAGTGCGAGCTCGGCGGGTGTCGGACATGGATGTGACGAAGCGATTGGACGCGGATCAACGGAAGGAAGACTCCAGCACACCCCTACTTGGCGCGCCAAATGTCAGATTTTGGGTTCCGGCAAAACCCTTGAGGTTCGAACACTGGGGTGTGCACGAAGATTCCCCCCTATCGAAACTTGCCCTCAGCCTCGCCGCGATCTCTAAGCTTAGCTCGATGAACTCACAACACAAGAGACACAAGATTTATACAGGTTTGGGCCACCATCATGGTGTAATACCCTACTCTAGTGTGTGTGGTGGTGCATTGCCTCTTGGGCTGATGATGAACAATACAAGGGGAAGAACAGCGTCCTGAGGCGAGGTGTGCTTGTGCTTGGTGGATGGCTCTGCTCAGGGTCAGATTCAGATGCCCATCCTGGTGGTGGCTAGTCCTATTTATGGAGGCCCTGGCCCTCTCCCCAAATATTGAGCAGAAAGGGATGCAACAACGGCCAATTTGAAAGGGGACAACTAGTACAAGCTATCCTGACTAAAGGTGGTCTTCGCCTGTCAAAGGCGCTGGTGGTGACGCTGTCTTGGGCTCCACGTTGACCTTCATCCTGCCGTCCTGCTGGTCTTGGTCTTGTTGCGCCGATATGGAAACCTTTGCCAGATGCCTCGGTACTCCGTGCCTGCACTTGCCCCCTTAGCACCAAAGGGGAAACAAGGACACTGTACGCTCTGGCGCCCGCCTGGCGCCCACCTGGCCTTGATCATCATGGCTTGCGTCATGGGAACCTCACGAGGTACCCCTTGCCTTGATCTCTCCGCCTCCCTCGCGAGCCTGCCTGGCGAGGCCGCTCCCGAGGAGGCCTTGTGTCATCCGCCTCGCGAGGCTTGGCCCCTCGCGAGGGTCTTGAGTGTTGGTTGACGAAGACATGTCGTGTTGGGCCACTGGTGGAGCCATGCTGTGGGCCGCAGGCAGGCAAGTCTGGGGACCCCTGTTCCCAGAACGCCGACAACAGGAACAAAAAGCAAAGAACAAAAATAAAATTGGGTTACTCCCAACAAGCACTATCGTTTAATGTCGTGAGCTAGGCATTGAGATTTCTATGATGCTCACATGAAAGACAAGAATTGAAGCACAAAGAGAGCATCTTAAAACACGTGAGAAACACTTCTAAGTCTAACATACTTCCTATGCATAGGCATCTTATAGGCAAACAAATTATCAAGGCAAGCAAAAACTAGCATATGCAAGGAAGCGGAAAGAAACAATAGCAATCTCAACATAACGAGAGGTAATTTAGTAACATGAAAATTTCTACAACCATATTTTCCTCTCTCATAATAATTACATGTAGGATCATAAGCAAATTCAACAATATAGCTATCACAAAACATATTTTTAACAAGATCCACATGTATGCAAAGTTGACACTCTTCCAAAATAGTGGGATTAACATTAACTAAAGTCATGACCTCTCCAAACCCACTTTTATCAAAAACTTCATAAGATTGAACATTCTCCGAATATGTGGGATCTAAAGTTAACACTCTTCCAAACCCACTTTCGATATTATTGCAAACTTTATTATCAATCTCATAATCATCATGGGGCTTAAATAAATTTTCAAGATCATAAGAAGAATCACCCCAATCATGATCATTGCAACAAGTAGAGGACATAGCAAAACTAGCATCCCCAAGCTTAGGGTTTTGCATTTTATTAGCACAATTGACATCAAGAGAAGAAGATTATTACAATCATGCTTTTTATCGAAGGAACTATCAAGTACGGGTGCAATATCAACTATCTCATGTTTAACATAAGGAACTATAGCAAATTTGTCTTCATAAATATTGGCATCATGGCCACAAGAATAGAAAGCCTCATGTTCATCAAGGGATATTTCAATCAAATCATGAGAATCATAATTATCTATAGATTCATGCATATCATTATTTTCTTCCAAAGCAATGGTCGTTCTCTCAATAAATTCCTTAACATAGGCATTATGAGCATAGTTTTCATAGCAATATTTAAGTATGTCAGAATTTTCAGATTTGTAGAGAGCAATATCATACTTTTCAATCAAAGAAGCAACTTCATGAGCACCCTTAAAAATGACAAATTCTTCAATTTGTTCGATGTCATAGTAACTATAAACACCCTTTCCATAAGAAGATAAAATTTCATTATCATTAAACTCACATAGGTAGGGAAGATGTTTTTTAGGGTTCTTAGAGCAACAAGTAAAATCATAAATTTCACAAAGATTCCAAGCATAGCATAACAAACTATTTATTTGATACCATAAGAGCTTCCCCTTTTCAGACAAACGATGATGCACAAAATGAGCATGCTCATCTAAACATTTTCCCTCAACTAAACTAGTTGGGGTTTCAGCACGAACACATATATATCAAAGATGATCCAAGTAGAACACTTTAAGTGGATCCATATCAATAGATTTTTAGAAAGCAAAGATGCAAGCAAATAGAAGGCACATGGAAACACAAACAAAAAGTCATACGGGAAGAAGGCGAAGAAAAGGCAAAGGTGAAGTGGGGGAGAGGAAAACGAGAGGCAAATGGCAAATAATGTAATGCGAGGGATAAGAGTTTGTGATGGGTACTTGGTATGCCTTGACTTGTGCGTAGACTCCCCGACAACAGCGCCAGAAATCCTTATTTCTACCTCTTGAGCATGCGTTGGTTTTCCCTTGAATAGGAAAGGGTGATGCAGCAAAGTAGCGTAAGTATTTCCCTCAGTTTTTTGAGAACCAAGGTATCAATCCAGTAGGAGGCTACACTCAAATCCCTAGTACCTTCACAAACAAATAACAACCTTGCAACCAATGCGATAAAGGGGTTGTCAATCCCTTCACGGCCACTTGCAAAAGTGAGATCTGATAGAGATAATAAGATAAATATTTTTGGTATTTTTTATGATATAGATTGAAAAGTAAAGATTGCAAGATAAAATAGATTGGAAACTTATATGATGGAAAATAGACCCGGGGCCATAGGTTTCACTAGTGGCTTCTCTCAAGATAGCATAAGTACCACCGCGGGTGAACAAATTACTGTCGAGCAATTGATAGAAAAGTGCATAGTTATGAGAATATCTAGGCATGATCATGTATATAGGTATCACGTCCGCGACAAGTAGATCAAAATGATTCTACATCTACTACTATTACTCCACACATCGACCACTATCCAGCATGCATCTAGAGTATTAAGTTCATAAGAACAGAGTAACGCATTAGGCAAGATGACATGATGTAGAGGGATAAACTCATGCAATATGATATAAACCCCATCTTTTTATCCTTGATGGCAACAATACAATACGTGCCTTGCTGCCCCTGCTGTCACTGGGAAAGGACACCGCAAGATTGAACCAAAAGCTAAGTACTTCGCCCATTGCAAGAAAGATAAATCTAGTAGGCCAAACCAAACTGATAATTCGAAGAGACTTGCAAAGATAACAAATTATAGATAAAAGAATTTAGAGTAGATTCAAATATTGTTAATAGATAATCTTGATCAGAAACCCACAATTCATCGGATCTCGACAAACACACCGCAAAAAGTATTACATTAAATAGATCTCCAAGAAGATCGAGGAGAACTTTGTATTGAGATCCAAAGAGAGAGAAGAAGCCATCTAGCTAATAACTATGGACCCGAAGGTCTAAGGTAAACTACTCACACTTCATCGAAGAGGCTATGGTGTTGATGTACAACCCCTCTGTGATCGATTCCCCCTTCGGTGGAGCACCGGAAAAGGCCCCAAGATGGGATCTCATGGGTACAGAAGGTTGCGGCGGTGGAAATAGGGTTTCGTGGTGCTCTCGGATGTTTTCGGGGTATATGAGTGTATATAGGCAAAAGAAGTTAGCCAGGGGAGGCACGAGGGGCCCATGAGGGTGGGAGGCGCGCCTACCCCCTACTACAAAAAAAGACACATCTGTGACATTTTGGACTGAACGAATTTTTTTTCTGTCATACTTATGACACTTCTATGACGATAATTGTGACAAAACCTGGTATCATCATAGATGTGGTGGGCTCCTACTTCTATGACAAAAAATCATGACAGAAAATGGGCTTTTCATCCTGGGCGAGCCGGAGACGCAGCTGCATGACATTCTTTGGGCTGTCCATGACGGAAAAACCCGTGGTAGAAGCGAGGGCGAGGAAAATATCGGTGAGTTCCCGGTTACGGTGGGTGGTCGGAGGCCGAGCGATGCACGTTTCTCTCATACACATACGCGTGTGTGTGCGAGGCGTTGGCTCTAGCTGAACCCGAGCGAGGCGTTGGGCTCTAACTGAACCTGAGTGATTGCACTGCAGGCTATGCGTTACTGAACCCGAGCGATCGATCGATGGCTGTTAACTGAACCCGATCGAGCGATTCCTTCGCTACTGCTGCTAATGGAAGCTGTTCGATGCTGCCTCTGGATGAATAGTGAGCATTGTGTGTGTGGGGGGGGGGGTTGGATGAACGGTGAGCGGTGTGGGTGGATGAACATTACCCCGTGGTGTTGCCTCTAGATGAACAGGACCCTGATTGATCGATCCAGTTGGGGCTGGATGAACATGACCCCGTGGAGGGCTGGATGAACAGGACGACCCCGTGGAAGGCTGGATGAACAGTAGACGGTGGAGGGGTGGATGAACAGTAGCTCGTGGAGGGGTGGTTGAACAGGAGCCCATGGAGAGGGGTGGTTGAATAGTAGCCGGTGGAGTAGCGCACGGTGGAGGCTGGATGAACAGGAGCCCGTGGATGAACAGTCGCAGGTGGAGGCTGGAGGAGGTCGATGGTGGATGAACAGTAGCCCGTGGAGGCTGTAGGAGGTCGACGGCGGAGATGAACAGTATCCCGTGGAGTCCCATTTTGCGGTAGGCCACACCCATCCCGATGAATAGGACCCCTGTTTCAACCGTAGCGCTCCAACACAAGTCTGTTTTGTCTGTTTTGCGGTACGCCACACCCCTCCTGATCAACAGGACCCCGTTTCGACCGTAGGAGGTCCAACACAAGTCTGTTTCCTCCGTTTTGCGGCATGCCAGACCCCTCCCGATGAACATGATCCCATTTCGAACGTGGCCAGTCGAACACAAGGTCGTTTCTTCCATTCTGCGGTACGCCGGGCCTCGTTTCTATCGCCTGTTCCGTCCAAGCCCTCCCGATGAACAGAACGACGCATTTCGTTTCGACCCAGCCGGTTGGCACCCCATGAACACGACGACGACGCTGTTTCTCCGTTCCAACCCAGCCATGTACACGAGCCCTGGCCGCACGTATGCACGAGTAGGCGTTTGAGAGCCTGTTCATATGTACGTACGTGGTCGTATTTTCTTTCTTGCACACGAGCCGATGTACGTACATGTACTTGCTACGTGCGCACATCTACTACGACACGTGCGCGCCTCTCCATCCTCCAGTATGTACGTACACGTTCGCGACCAGAATGACAATGCTATGTACGCTTCGACTAGGTGGGTCCCGACTGTCAGGCACTTCCTTGCGTGCGAAGATGTAGCTGGCGGGTCCCAGCAGTCAGGGGGCGAATGTTTTTTCCTAGACGCACTTCCTTGCATGCAAAGATGTAGCTGGTGGGTCCCAGCTTTCAGGGGGCCGAATCGTTTTTTTTTGCCCGGGCGCACTTCATTGCGTGCAAAGATGTAGTTGGTGGGTCTCAGCAGTCAGGGCAAACATTTTTTTTCGCGAAATATAGTGGCCCATCCGGTGGGTCCCTGCTGTTAGGTGGAGGAATCATTATTTTCTGCGTAATAAGGAGGCACTTCCTTGCTGCGGTCGTGGACCCATCTGTCAGCCTCTCCACGTATAGTCCACGTCCGATGGAAGTCGTTCCTTGACCATGTTGACCATACCGCGCCGAGAGCAACAGGGCGGTGGACGATGGCGAGGCCTAGGAAGGGGATGACGCGGAGCCGGTGAAGACGCGACTGTGGAAGCCCGCGAGGAGAGGAGTACGAGGGTTCACTGGTTCAGCTACGGTGTGAGGCTGCCGTTGCCGTAGGGTCTGGCAAGCGGTGGCAATAGTAGGGGGTGGTGAGGCCTCCGCGGAAGCACAACCGGCCACGGGAGGCAGGAGCATGCGGCACGACCGGTGCTGCTTTGGGCGGCTGGAGCAAGAAGACGAGAGGTTGAAGAAGCACTACGGCTGTTGGGTGGACATCCTAAGGTCACTGGAGCTAGAATCGTTCATATTTACTAAGTTGACATAGGCCTCCATCCCAGTCAACTTAGAAGGCCCACAAGTCAGCCTCCCACCAAGGTGGGTCCCAACTAGCAGGGGGAGTATTCATTTTTTTGTGCGTAATAAGGAGGCACTTCTGGTGGGTCTGAGCTGACAGCGGGGGGAACGTTTTTTTCGCGAAATACGGTGGCCCGTTCGGTGGTTCCCAACACTCAGGGGGGAAACATTTTTTCACGAAATACGGCGGCCCATCCGGTGGGCCCCCATTGTAAGGTGGAGGAATAATTATTTTCCACGTAATAATAAGGCACTTCCTTGCGGCTGCCGTGGACCCAGCTATTAGCCTCTCCACGTACAGTACTCTTTCGATGGAAGTCGGTCGTTGACCATATTGACCACGCCGCGCCGAGAGCACCACAGCGGTGGACGACGACGAGGCCTAGGAAGGGGACAATGCGGAGCCGGGGAGGACGCGATAGTGGATGCCCACGCGAAGAGGAGTGCGACGGTTCACTGGTTCGGCTATGGTGTGAGGCTGCCATCGCCGCAGAATAACAGGGTGTGTGGGTGAGTAGAGGGATGGCCTGGCCAGCGGTGGGAGTAGTAGGGGGCGGTGAGGCCTCCGCGGCATCACAGCTGGCCACGGGAGGCAGGAGCATGCGGCACGACCGGCGCTGCTTTGGGCGGCTGGAGCACAAAGACCAGAGGTTGAAGAAGCACTACGGCCGTTGGATGGACATCGTACGGTCATTGGAGCTAGAATTGTTCATATTGACTAAGTTGACAAAGCCCTCCGTCCCCGTCAACTTGGTAGGCCCACAAGTCAGCCTCCCACCAAGGTGAATCCCAGCTAGCAGGAGGAGTATTCTTTTTTTGTGCGTAATAAGGAGGCACTTCCGGTGGGTCCAAGCTGACAGCGGGGGGAACATTTTTTTCACAAAATACAGAGGCCGTTCCAGTGGGTCCCAGCTATCAGGTGGAGGAATCATTATTTTGCGCGTAATAAGGAGGCATTTCCCTATGTGCGCCCCTACTGTCAGCCTCTTCTGATGGCTGTTGTTTGTTGACCATGTTGACCTCGCCGCGCCGAGAGCACAAACGCGGTGGATGAGGGCGAGGCCCAGGAACAGAACCACCCGGAGCCGGCGAAGCCACCGTAGCGGATGCCCACACTGAGGGGAGTACGAGCGCTAACTGGTCGGCTGCGGGGTGAGGCTGACGTCGCCAGAAAATAACATGATGTGTGGGTGGTTAGAGGGATGGCCTGGCGGCAGCACAGCCAACCACGAGAGGAGGGAGCAGGCCGTCCCACCAGCACTGGTTTGGGCGGCTGGATCAGGAATATCAGAGATTGAAGAAGCACAGCGGCCGTTGGATGGACATCCAACGGTCACTACTGTGTGTTGACTAAGTTGACAAAGCCTTGCGTACGCGTCAAAAAAATATTTAGGACAACGTCATCGTCAACCTAGTAGGCCCAAAAGCCAGCCTCCAAATCTGTGGAAAACAACATACAACCCATTAGCCATTATTTTCAATAATTTACAGCCCATTTGCTAATTCTTAAGGATATTTTAATCACATATTCTTTTTATTAGCATTATAGACCATATATTCTTGGCACTGCTAAAACATTCAACGAAATTTTGCATATTTCGGTGGGGTCCGAACTCTTTTAATCACAAAATTTCGAGTCACGTTAAAAATAATTTTCAAAAAAAATATATCAAAATAAAATTCAAAAAACAATTCTCCGCAAAAAAGAATGAAATTTAGAATCTTAACTAGCAAGATGCCCGTTCGTTGCACGGAACATGAAGATGCATTTCTATGAGTAGTTTATCTTGTGGGAGAAAAGATGACATTTTAATGTAATTGCTAGTTGGCTTTGGTTTTTATAAGAGTATAGAGTAGAGAAATCCTGAAAAAAATGATATTTTAATGCAATTGCCCGGTTGGCTTTGGTTTAAAAATTTACAACCCATTTTTTTACAACTTATAGCCCATTTTCTGGGGAAGCCCATTTCTTACTACTTACATCCCTCCTCGTCTTGAAAGATTTGCAGCCCAAAAGGGCTGAGAAAAGCAAGTAGGCCTCGGTTTTGGTATTCTCCAAGAAAAGAACTGGGCTAGCCAATTTCAGAAAGAAAAAATATATCAACTGGGCTCGTCATGTGCTTAATAAAAGCGTAAGCGTGGGCTAGACGGGCCACAGCCCCCGCACAGCGTGCAGTTGAGCTCCGTCTTTGAAACTAAAAAACAACTGGGCGAGCTGTTGGGTACCTGGTGTTATCCTCTTGTTGTGTAATTTTCTTGTTTATTGACTACATTGACAATGACGTGGGACCTAGTTGTCAAACAATTAGGAGGAAGTATTTTTCTGGCTTGTAATAACGAGGCACCTGCTTGCGAAATGTAATGACCCTGGTGGGTCCCTACTGTCAGCCTCTCCACGTACAGTCATCTCCTGATTCCTCTTGGTTGTTGAACATGTTGACAATGCCAGATGGCAGCGGGCACAGCGAGCGAACCAATGTGGAGAACGACGGCGAGGCCTCGGACAGGAACGAACAGCAGTCGTGGAAGATGCGGCAGTGCAGTGGTAGGTGGAGGGGAGTACAAGGGCAAAAACATGCAACTCAAGCATACAAATGGTACAAAAAGCCTAAGGATTAACTGTTCATCAAATTTTTAGACAAAACCCTGATTGAACATGACAGTAACATCTAACCCAACCACTATTTTTTGCAGTCACAAACAAATGGATCGGTCTGATCCATAAAATCAACATGCAGTGCAGAAAAATTTATTTCAGGATGACTACAACTTGTTGTAAATAGAAGTCGAGCACGTTTAGAAGCCCATTTGTCCACCTGAAACTTCTTTTTTTGCTGTTCAAGATGTCTGTCCGTGAGAAATCTCTTGCAGTAAAAATTAAGCCTCATGGACAATAGTAACCTCGCATTCAACAGGAAGAATGTGACAAAGCTTCTATTTGCCTGGTTGGATGCATATCGTTCCATTGTTATTGTCCTCAAACGAATGTCATGAGAACTGAGAAAATCCTGGTGCTTATTACGCCACCGATTGGTTATATGTTTTTCTCCATGTGGTTATGCCTAAGTAGACATGAAGATTGAAAACAGTTAAGGTCTGAAAAAAGAGTATGTCGAAAGAATGACATCTGAACAGTTAATTCTAGTACAATATCTACGGGCTTTCAATGTGCATGAAATCATCACCTCTATATATAAATTCTCCAGAGATTGAAAGCATCGCAGCAAGCCAATAATTATGTCCAGATCAAAACTAAACATTCTGATATATATGATCTTGACAGAATCCAGCAACATTGATAGGCTATCAATGGACGAACTCTTCATTGAGCATATAACATAATATTAGTACCCAAAGTGTACTCCAAGATGATATAAAACTTATGCGCACAAACAAAAAATGCAGCATATGATTACAAATGTGTAGATGACAATATAAGGTACGTGAAAAGGTGAGGAGCCAAAACCAACTTCTTGTGATTATTAAACGGGTAACGAATTACACCCAAGGTCTCCAGTTTGGGCGCAGAGTCGACAGTTATTTGTGAAGGTGTATAACAATTATCAAGGAGCAACCTTTGAAGTGAAGGGGCATCTTCGATGATGAGCTGTTGTCCTTTAAAACAAATTCCAATGCTTTTAAGGTGAGGCGACTTTATTTGGAGACAACTAATACGGATTTCTATTGCCAAAACAACTAGCAAGCGCTCCAGGGCAGGGCAACTGGAGTGGATGATGCTGTGTAGTGAGGCCTCCGACAAATTAACCACCAAAAGCGAAAGTTTTTTTAGTAGTGGGAGTCGAAGTATTTGTACCAGATCGTCTGGTAGATGGCACTGGGCGAAGGTGGCGGTGTGGAGAGAGGAGGAAAACCGCGAGATGTACAAGGGTGGTGTGGGCACGAATTCTTGGTGTGTTAATGGTATGAAAATTTTGTGGTAATGGTACAACTCAAACTGCTGGAGTTTTCCGAATTCAGGAGATGTGAGCCAAACGTCCACCGTGCCGGGTATGGACAGCAGGTAGCGTGTCGAGATACAGGGGCATTGAACGGGGCCTTGCTGGTGAGAAGAGACGATGGCTCTGAGGAGATCAAATTCAGGATGGACAGATATCGGACGATAGTCGAGGTTGTGGGTCGCGGTGCGCCATAGAGGGCGCCACCGAGTTGAGAGGACTTGTGTGCGGCAGCAATCCTTGGTGGGGAGAAGCGAGACGATCTCCTCAAGGATGATGTCCGGGAGATCGCTGATGCAGTCCACCGGAGATTCTACCGGTTCCTCAGATTCGGGAGGGGGGGGGGCATGCCGCTTCTCCCCGCACTACCGGGTGCAGGATCTACAACCGGCGTTGCCGCTGGCGGGAGCCTCATCTTCCTGGCGCTGGGGCCAGTCGACTCCATTTTCCTTGTGGGCATCATGCCGAGCTCACGGGTTTGAGCAGAGTAGCGAGAGACGAGCCTAGTGGCAGTGCGAGTGGGGAAGAAGGAGGGCTGGGGATTTCTGTAGGAGTGGAAGAAGAGGAGCAGGTGTTTTCTGTATGATTGAGGAAGAAGGTGAGCGGGGGTTTTCTGGACGAGTGAGGATGATTGGGGAGCGGGGGGAATTGGGGGGGGGGAGATGGAAGCGGGAGAGCGAGATGTTCATGTTTATAAGGCCCGCCGCACTAACTACTCACTTTTTCCCAAGAACCGCTCTCTTCTTTTGCATTGCTGCATTGGAGCTGGCACATGGACTTGTCTGACTGGCCATGCATGCAGGATACATGTGCCCGCCTGCCACTGCATGCGCCTGGTTTGTTACTAGGCCTATTTAATAGGGTGGTTATGGAATAAATTAAGGAGATTTATTTTCTCTGTGTGCATCCACCAAATTACAGGATGCGGTACTGGATGCAGACACTCACATTAAACTAAGCTTCAGAAGATACGGTATGCATACTAACATTCAAAAGAACAAAAGTTCAACATGTTTATGCATCTCAATGATTCACCATACTATAACCAATACAAAGCTGTGAGAAGGTGTGGAAATAAAGAAAATCGGTCGATGCTTATCTGAGCAAAGGGCCTCCCTGCGCATGCATTAATTTCTTGGGCATGCTTGTTTCTTCTCAACGTTGCGAGCACTTTGAGCATGTTGGCAACTCCACAACTAGCTAGCTGCCTCATCTTGCAATTGATGCTGACACATTTGCAGCAAACACATGAGGCAATAGAGATGACTCAACATGAGTCCATATTGTACAGTTCCCCTGAAATCATATTCATTGTCCTGAATCTGAAAAGCTAGGAAAACAGTAGCTATACTTAAACGGTGTTGCAAAACAGTAGCACATATCAATAGCTCGGCATGACAAAACACGATCATCTGGACGAAGGGGATACTGACCTGCCTGAGGAAGATTATATATAATTTCATAAGTCCTTGGTTGATTTCCACCTTCGGCTGCACTGCTTGTTTGCTCCTCCACACATGACAGGATCGTTCTGCACTGCATTCAGCAAGTCAACGTATGAATAAGCTAATTTCATCTTGCGGTGGTCATTGTACCTGGTTACGAATGTAGGAATACCTGGAGCACCATGAGGTTAGCTGATAGCAGGTAGATGCAGCCATATAAATTTTGTGTGGTGCTACCAAAATTGAGGTTTGTATCCCTTCCCGTTATGAGAATTCTTCTTGAAGTTGGTAGAATGTGATGGATTGTTCTTTGCATCAAACTTGCCTTTCCCCTGAGATTTGTTCTTGTCATTTTGGGGCTGGTTGGGATGGAAGTTCTTCTCGTGTACCATGTGGGCACTAGAAGCTCCCGCAGCGACCCGAGCACGTGTATCTTTTGCTCTCGCCTTCTCAAAATCAAGAGTGCTAATGAGATCCAAAACAGAAAACTCATGTCTCTTGTTTTTCAGAGAAGTAGCAAAATCGTTCCATGAAGGTGGAAGCTTTGCAATGATGGTCCCAGCAACAAATTTGTCTGGCAACACACACTTAAAGTACTCAAGTTCCTTAGAGAGTGACTGTATCTCATGAGTCTGCTGAACAACAGAGCGCTCATTAGTCATCTTGTAGTCACATAATTGCTCCATGATGTACAACTCGTTGCCAGCGCCCGAGGGCCCAAACGTGGCCTCGAGCGCAGCCCACATGTCTTTGCCACTGTCAAACGACATATATGAATCCATAATGGAATCATCAAGAACACTCAGCAGGGCGGCTTTCAAGAGGGTATCCATGTTCTGAAAAGCTTCCTGCTGTGTAGGATTAAGATCGCCCTCAGGCTTACCCTTAGTGGCGTCATAGCAGTACATGATCTGAAACCAATATACTGCTCTTGTGCGCCACCTTTTATATTGCACCCCCTTAAAAAGTTGGCGGCTTCAAAAGCGCAGCAAAACCACTCGGAGTCAATTGCCTATAATCAGGATTTTTGATTGGATTGTTGAATATATGAGCAATTTACTATGAGATTTAATCCGAATTAGCAGTAAATAGATCATGATGACAATTGCAAACATCAAAGTAATGATGTGGACTAAACCAGGAGGACAGAATCACATACTGTACAACGGGAGCTGAACCAATGTGGTTGATGTTGTCACTCATGTCGTTGATGAAGAGGTTACCGAGGTCGGGGAAGAAGGTTGTCGTTGAGGAAGTCGTCGCTGGCAGCAGTTACAGGAGTGTGCTCCCCAAAAACCTGATCGCCCCTCTCCCGTATAGGATCACGAAAGGCAGGGTTCGGAGGACTGCTGTCCCTTCTCGCGGTGCATGCTGGAAGGATGGCTGGAGAAGAATTGCGTGGCGTTGCTAAGATCTGGAACAATGCGAAACCATATGATACAACGGCGGCTAGGGTAGAGCATGTCAGGTCGGTCATGCGAGTATAATAGTAGGCCTTTGGCCTCCAAACCCCACGTCCAAGTCAATAATAGCCCCACCAAGGTTTGTCTCAAAAAAAACCCAGAGTAATTAAGGCGTCCGTTAGTCCCTTTAGTATAAATACTATATCATTAATAATGGCCCCACCTTTTGTCTCACAAAGTATGTTGGAGTACAACCGGCTACACGTTTACAATCCGCTGCTCTTCTCTCTCCTCTTGTCTCTCCTTCAACTAAGCACAAATACTATATTTAAATCCTTATAGCTTGCTTATGTCATCTAATTGTAGTACTTGCTCTAAAGTTACTCTCCACTGTGTAGTCTAAAATGTTGGGCGTGCAGCAGGCGCTGCCCTCGGTCGGCGTGCCGCTTCATAGGTGGAAGCAGTCAGAGGTCGCATCGCCCTGAATTGCCATCAATGTGGAGCGGAGGGCTCAGCTGGCGCCAGGCGGGAAGCGCACATGGGAGGGGGGAGGGGTTTTTGTTGGGCCAAGAAGGTGAGAAGCCAACTTGGGATCGGTCCGGACGGGGAAATATCATGTGCTCCCATACTCTGCATATGAAACTAGTCTATGTTACTACTCCCTCCTTTCCGGTTTATAGAGATGTTTAGAGTAACATAGTAATATGTTACAATATAAGTTACTCCTGACTATGACCGGCCTTGGCCTCTCCCAGTTCTCCACCATGTATAGCTGCTAACCCTGCCACATAGGCATAAATTATGATGTGGCAAGTTAATTAAGAAGAGAGAGACTAGTTTGGTGACCGCAGGAAGAAACGGACGTTGCCGCAGATGGCGCACGCCTCCATGCAGCCGAGTGTGTGCGCATGCATATGTTATTCATGTGCATTCTGCGGCCGAGTGTGTGTGCATGCACGTGTTGTGTACGTGCGTTGTGTGCTCCATGCTATGCGCGTATGTGCATGAGTTGGATCGGATGGAGTTAGTGCGTTGGCTTGTGTACATGTGTGGCTACATGCGTCCAGTACATGCGTGGCTTGTTCCATGGTTATCAATATAAACTATAAAACATCTTCAACTTAGCATCTTGATGTACCGTTTCTAGTGGTTAGGGAAGAGTTCATGTTATTTTATTTGTTTATAGGTGGGTAGGCGGCAAAAAAACAGGGGAAAACACGCAAGGTTCCTTGCAGACGCTCCACCGCGAGGTTCCTTGCTCCTTCTCGGTCGTCGGGAATCTATGCTCTTCAACTCTTTTCTTTTACGTGAGCTTTGTTCATCCTTTTCCCAACACGCGAGACATCTAGCATCAAGGTGCACATGTCATGCAAGAAAATGGAGATAATCAAATAAGCAGTGCATAAGTGAGTCGTGCACTTCGATGGCACCTACACAATATTTTTTTCTCCTCGATGGCACGTGAATAGTGCACGTACTCAACGACGGAGCACGGGATGGTAGCAATGACATGGTCAGCCCTTTTTTGGAGAGAGTATGTACTAAATAACTTTGATGTCTCCCGTCAACTCGCAGAATGACGAGAAGCTTGATTAAGCCTTCTCCCTCGCCAATGCATGCGCGGTGGCTCGCGGCACGAGGAGAAACTTTTGCTTACAAGCAATGGACGTGCAGTAGTTCATTTGGTATCAGATTGCCAGAAGTACTACAGTAGAACCATTGACTTCCGGAAGAGGCGAAGAGCCAAGCGCAAGGCCACCTACTAACCTTAGGCTAGGCATAGTGGGAGTAACATAAGTAGGGGTACCTCCTTTATTTTATTCCAGAAACAACCACACGCGAATATCGAGGTTCTGGTTATGTAGAACAAATTTCCTATAGTCCGTGCTCAGCCCTCCTCTATCTCTCTTCTCAGCCAGCCAGCGGACGCGCGGAGCCCATCGTCTGTTTGCTCATATGTGGTCCCACATGTTAGTGAAAATGCAAGAGGACCCACTGAACCTGCACATCTTTCACCTCGACGTGCTGGTGATGAAAAACAAATCCAATAAAGATCTTCGGTGGCCGCTTTTGGAGTTACTCACGAGTAGTAAGATTCTATTTATAGTATAATCCAAGATGCACATCACGTGGATTCAACTACCACTCTATTTTCTTGCATGACACGACCTGGATGCTGGATGTCCCACGTGTCTACAAAAGGAGGAAGAACCCGACCAAATCTTCGGTTGTGCTCTCGCATTAGACTAGTTGTGCTAACTTAAAAAATTTGTTGTGTAGAATGGATGCAAGTTTTGGTATTGGGAAGAAGAGTACATCGATATATTGATAGAGCGCAATTTAGTAGATATTCTAGCACTTTTAGCTAGCATAGAGGCTAGAGATGAGACTAGTGCACTTGTTGATACTCCCTCCATTTCTTTTTAGTCTGCATATAAGGTTTGGTCAAAGTCAAGCTTTGTAAAGTTTGACTAACTTTATATTAAAAAATATCAATATTCACACTATGAAATCAATATTAATAGATGGGCCATGAAATGTATTTTCATACTATAGTTTCCGTATTGTAGATGTTCATAATTTTTTGACATAAATTTGGTCAAACTTTATGTTGTTTGACTTTGACCAAATTTTATACGCAGAGTAAAAAGAAATGGAGGGAGTACTAGAATAGAGGCTAGACATGAGACTAGATGCGAGGAAGCAATGTCTACTTCTTTACACTCGAAGAAGAAGGAAGCACGCAAGATTGAGCCTCCGCAGATCAATAATGAATGGATCGAGAAGGCACTAATCCAACTTATAGGAGCAGTTATGGAAGTTGGATATCTTCTAAAATGTATTCTTGTTGTTCTTGTTTTCTTTGGTCCTGCTTGTCTAGTCAAAATTATCGTTGGAGTTCATGCAAAATGGAGGTCCATTTGGGGTCGTGCATTGGAGTTGGCCTTACAAGTGGGACCACTGCTGTGGAAACCGACTATCGGCAAACCCCCACCTTGACCGCCGCATGATGGATGAGTTTTAGAGAAACGACGAGGTTGAATAGATGGCTCTAGCATGGACTCCAAGAAATATGGTGTCAGATGGATGTCGTGCTGGTGGCGTGTGCCGTACTCCTGGACATGAATGCTTGTTCTGGCCCATGCCACCCTACTACTCCTACTACCTATATAGTACTAGTAGTATCGAGGATTAGAGGTGCTGGTTATGTACAACGAACACATTAACATATGGCTATAGTAAAAATACCCGCCCGACGCACGAAGCATGTGAAGCTAGTACAAATAGTGTACCACTATTGTTGATTGGCCTCATCCGATAACCTGTTGCAATGCAAGTACAATTATGTATTTAGAAAATATTTTTTTGCCTCGTCGCACCACTCACTGAGAGAAGTGACTCGAAAGCCATTCATAAATTTAGTAAGTTTATCACAGGCATATCATTTTATTACATACAACAGGTCATCAACCCACAACGACAACGAGGATACATTATAAATACTAAAATTTTCATCACACAACAAATAACAAGCAATGAAATGAACTTCAACTCAACCAATCCTCGGCATTGGAAACGCTTGCTTTGAACCACAAGTGATTCTCTGGGACGTGCCATCTATTGTCAATCTCAAGACCAACGCATGACTGATCATCCAGGCTGAAGCAGCCTACTATATCAGTACCAGGGTAGGGAACCACCCAAATGTCCGAGGTATAGATACAGTTGCTTCTCATAAATGGTACTAGTAACATTGTGTCAACAACAGTTGGATCGCCTTTCACCATCATCGGATAGTTTTGTCCAGGGAAGAGCGAGTTTTCTCAAAGACTATCAATTCTGTACCAGGGAGAAGGTGTTGGCGCTAGCATACTAGTATCCATCCCGAATACCATGCAATGAGTGTTGGAATAGGTCCGGAGAGTGCGACCATGGGAGACAACACGTGCTCCCTCAGTAGTAACAAACTCAGTGCGCTATATACAGACAAGAAGATGCGATCCATCGGAATTAGTTGCCAAGCGCCACTGAGTATATAAGTTCTGCTCGTCCTCATGCTCGTGATCATCACCATCGTCATATCCCCCTTGGTTATAAACTTTTTCAAGTATAGGTGGTGGGATGTTCATAGGACCTTGGAAACACAAGAAGAAGGTTAATTAGTAAAGGGAAACTTGCTAACCTGCATGCATGTGGATGAAACAATTGTAATTACAGTGGAAGACAAACGTACCGAAACTACGAGGATCCCATGCAAAAATAGTGCCATGAGTGGTGGAAGCAAACACAAGACCCTCGTATTGAATTGCATCACAGTACACATCCTTGTATAGAAACTGATTTTTGAGCAATATCCATCGAGTCAAACCACAAAGGACGGTAACAAGCTTGTCAAAGATAGCAACAACTTCATAGTTCTTGTAATTCCAAGAGCGGTTGGGAACTCGACAAATTGCTATCTTCCATAGAAGACAGTCACCATGATCCTATTTGAACATGCATACAATACCGGTGTGCTCAACCTCTGGGCAGTCTGTTGAGATTTTTCTAAGTGGAACCCGGGACGAGTATACACATTCACAAGTTCCCACTCGGAGTTGTACCCAATATAAACAACCCAATCTCTATTTGCGCCTGCCCAATCCTTGCCCTCAAGTGATGGCATCTTAACATCATACGTATCATTATCAAGAGGCATCAACTTGCACAAGGCGGGGCCTCCGTCATCCCCGCGCTAGTCACCAGGGTCATGACGAAGAAGATAGGGGAGATCAAATCGCTCCTTGACCCTTGGGTTCCTTGTAATGATGTTATATTAGTTGAGTCGAGAATGGTCTTGAACGAACCTGCCATGCTAGCCGAGGTGATGACGTTGCACCGATCAATGAGTTCCTCCACCACGTCATCTTTCAGATCGGGGCAAGAATAATGGGGTCGTTCCCGGCCTGTTCCCTCCATGGAGAAGATGATCGAACAATGGCAGAAGGAAGGGTGAAGGCAAATGGAGGAGGGAGGAAGAGCATGCGACAGCAGTTCCAAATCAAGAGGGAAAGGCGAAGAGTAGGTGGACGGTTGCCCGTTTTCCACGGTACACAAAGAGGCGCCCCGGCCTACACGTCCGTTCGGAAATACTAGTAGAAAAGGACACGCCGTCGTCTCACTGGCATGTTTGAACGGGACCACATGTCAACGAAACATGGTGTGTAATATCTTGTGCAAAATGCGATCTGGCCGCATTGGCCCGAGGTGCCGCATTAGTTATCGACCTTTATTTTTTTAACATACAATCTAAATGGATAGCTGCTGTGGTCTTCACACGTGAGTGGATATATAGGTGGGCAGGCGGTTGAGCAGGCGGCAACAATCTGAGTGCTAAAAGAGTTGATCCAATGCTTGGTTTTGTTTGGATTTTCCAACTATGACCATTGGATAGAGTGAATCAATGGCTTACGTTCAAAGTTATTCTCATACTATAGAATTTTTGATTCAGTTGCTATGCTACTACCGTCCAATATTTGCGTGTGGTTGTTTCTAGAGTAAAAAAAGGAGGTACTAGTACTTACTGTGGGAAAGGTGAAGTGATGGTTGATTCGCCCGAGCAACTTATTATACTTTGGGAATATGGGAGTACTAGCAGATTCAAAGAACAGATAAATGATGGTTGCTTCGTCTGAGCAACTTACTGTGGCAAAGGTGGGGCCCTGTGATTTGACTGCTCACTAGTCATTACTACTGCGGCGCAACGACCAGGTGAATCTTTCCCTGAAGTTGTGTTGTGCACTCAATATTGCTGCATGGCAGGTGGAGCCGGATGAAGGATGTCCAACATGTCAGCGAAACAAAGTTGAATTGTTTCTGGCATTGCTATCAATCCTTCAGGATTTGTTTATATGTACGCATAATTTTAATGAAACTGTACTGTGATGCTATGGAGGTTTCAACTTTGGTTCTCGCAGGAAAAAAAGGTTTCAACTTAGGATTCATGTGTCTTGCCTCGAGATTATCTCGTTACAACATTCCATCAAATACAAATGAAACTACCATGGCTACCATGGCTAATGCATCTCAATGGTTCGCGGATCAGCGCCAATATTGACATCACAACTGAAGACAAAGTTGTGAGAAGGTGTACAAATAAACAAAAATATATAATTGATCAATGTTTTTGGTAGGCATGGCTCCATTTTCTTGGCACAATGTTCATTGCTTGGCAGCTAATTTCACCCAGCTCTGTAGCCAAAAAAGAGGTGTATGGAGGACACCACAATCCGATCATTTTGTGCAGCTCCACTAAAATCGAGCGGACCATCCCTGTTTGCAAAGATATCCAGTCAGTGTGATTACAATAATAGTGGAACTAGATGATGAAACATAACACACATAAATAGAATCCGACCACCTCTACGATCTCTCTTTAGGACTAACTTCTTGTTGGAGAAGATTAGGCACGAAGTTGGATGAGGAGGATAGCAAAAACCAATCTCCCTTTCTGCAGTCCCACAGAAATGTAAAAACGTTGCCCGTGTGACATTTTGGCGGAACTGCACAAAACACTCTTAAGAAAAAAGTGATTTGTGCAGTTCACCAAAAGGTCGCAATAGCAACGAGGTGAAAATAGATAGCCCTGTTTGCAAAAGAAGGTAGAAAGGAAACAATTACTGCCCAATAACACGAGTTGAAGACACATACGCCGACAAAAAAGAAGCATATTCCATGTAATAAGGGAAAGATAGCACATGGTAGGTTTATCAAAATGGTTTGAGGACAATATTGCAAGATGGAAAGTACATCGGCCAAGATATGATTTAAGCAAACAACTAAAGAAGATCCACATGCAGCAACGTGGGAAGATGGGCAGTGGAGCAAGGGTGGAGGAAGCTGTACCTGAGAGTCGTCGGGATGTTACTAGGAGGGGGCGAGCGGCCAGGATCTGCCCATACTGCGGCAGCGAGCAAGTGGTGAAGGCTCTACCATGCCGGAGCTTGGTCAGAGAGAACATCGGGTACCGCAGATCGGGACGTTCTGCCTCAACACCGTCGAATGGAGAGATGATGCATATCCTCCCTTAGCGTCGGTGGATGGGATGCGGCCGGATCACTGACCAATGCTGAGAGAGAGAGGCCACGGCTGTCTTGTGTGAGATGGTGTAACAAGAGACAAACCCATTTTTCCATTTTCCCCACGGCAATCGTTTTATATTCTGTACGTGCCATTGAGGAATATATAACTTTATTTAATACTAACGCGTCAAGTCAAAATTTGTTCCGTCTAGGTGTGGTACTCGACCCTCCTTCGAGTAAACAACCGCTACACGCATCAAATTATCACGCGGGCTGCCTTTTCGTATAGAAACGAACTCCATTGTGTACGCGTGCGGGTGTGGCCGAGAACGAGACGTGAATACGTGCGTCCTGCGTGCACTTCTTCTTTAGGTGCAGGTACGTATGTGGGTGGGTGTGAGAGAGATGGTTTGTTGGAAATAGAGGCAATGTGTTGATGATATCTCAAACAGAAAAATGTAACATATGCAATGTGTGTGAAACAGACTCATGGATGTGATATATCGATAGAATTGAAAACAGGGATGAAGTGTGTGGCTGCGCGATCGATAAAGAGTGCCATCGAATTTGTGTTTGCCCACGTCAAAGATACAGGGCGGCTGGCCTACTGGAATTTGAGAGGGCAGAGGTGCAGTTTTTCTCCGTGGCATGGAAACCTACCTACAACGTTCGACTAACGGTGTGTGTGTGGGGGGGGGGGCGGAGGGGGTAGAGACCGATTGACTAGTATATGTGTGGGGAAGGAGAGAGACCTAGCTATGTATTGAGGGAGATCAATCAACATCCATGGATATGTGTAGCAGAGGAATAAGGTTGGGAGAAAGACAAAGGTAGAGCGTCGAAGGGTTGGTGGTGGAATGGTGTCTCACAAATGGTGGGAGAGGCCTGCTAGACAAACGGAAGGTATGAGTGCATATCAATAAGAGAGGGCGGGGGATGTCTGTCTGTCTATGCATGTGCATGTGAGAGCAGGTCGGGAGGTATGCAAGGATGATGAGGGGAGACAATATGGTTATGGTAAGCATACGTAACTACATAGGAAGATCAACCGTCATGTGTCCGAGAAAGGTAGAGACATAACTAGCGAGGTAAGTGTACCGGTGCGTGGGGAAAATGAATTATAGTCGACCTGGATATATGTAGGGAGATCAGTTCATATACATGTCTGCATGTGTTAGAAGCAAATAAGGTCCGGAGAGACAGACCGGGGGAGAGGGGTGCGGCTAGGAGGTGGTGCGAGAGGCCTACCATGTCGAGGGGGGAGGAGTGTGCGAGTATGTGATCAATTAAAAGAGGGGCGGGAGTGTGCACCTGCGTGGAACCGTATTGGACATAGGGGGTGAGGGAGTTCCGGACTAGGGGGTGTCCGGATAGCCGAACTATCATCATCGGCCGGACTCCAAGACTATGAAGATAGAAGATTGAAGACTTCGTCTCGTGTCCGGATGGGACTTTCCTTGGCGTGGAAGGCAAGCTTGGCGATACGGATATGTAGATCTCCTACCATTGTAACCGACTTTGTGTAACCCTAGCCCTCTCCGGTGTCTATATAAACCGGATGGCTTTAGTCCTTAGGACGAACAACAATCATACCATAGGCTATCTTCTAGGGTTTAGCCTCCTTGATCTCGTGGTAGATCCACTCTTGTAACACACATCATCAATATTAATCAAGCAGGACGTAGGGTTTTACCTCCATCAAGAGGGCCCAAACCTGGGTAAAACATCGTGTCCCTTGTCTCCTGTTACCATCCGCCTAGACGCACAGTTCGGGACCCCCTACCCGAGATCTGCCGGTTTTGACACCGACATTGGTGCTTTCATTGAGAGTTCCTCTGTGTCGTCACCGATAGGCTCGATGGCTTCTTTGACCATCATCAACGACGCAGTCCAGGGTGAGACCTTTCTCCCCGGACAGATCTTCGTATTCTGTGGCTTCGCACTGCGGGCCAATTCGCTTGGCCATCTGGAGCAGATCGAAAGCTACGCCCCTGGCCGTCAGGTCAGGTTTGGAAGTTTGAACTTCATGGCTGACATCCACGGGGACTTGATCCTCGATGGATTCGAGCCACAGCCGAGCGTGCCGCACTGTCACGGCGGGCATGATTTAGCTCTGCAGCCGGACAGTACCCTGGAGGCCGCACTCGAACTCGCTCTGATCTTCAATTCAGAGCCGGCTGCGCAGATCGAGGACGGATGGCTAGACATCGCCTCGTGGGCTGCAACCTCTACGGTGATAGAGCCGAACACTGACCTTGTCCCTCATAAAGCTCATGACTCCGAGGTGTCGGACTCCTTGCCAGACTACGAACCTCCCGCGCCCCCTCCGATCGAATCCGATTGGGCGCTGATCATGGAGTTCACCGCAGCGGTCATCTTTCAATACTCACCTTTCGGCGACATCTTGAGTTCGCTAAAGTATCTCTCGTTATCAGGAGAGCCCTGGCCGGACTGCGGTCAGGACGGTTGGGATACGGACGACGAAGAAATTCAAAGCCCACCCACCACCCACTTGGTAGCCGCTGTCGACGGTCTAACCGACATGCTAAACTATGACTCCGAAGACATCAACGGTATGGACGACGATGCCGGAGACGACCAAGAACCATCGCCTAACGGGCACGGGAAAGCCACCCCAACTCATGACGTATACATGGTGGATACACCAAAAGGAAGCGATAATGAGGAAAAACGGGACGTGGTGAAGGACAACTCCCCCAACAAACAACCAAAGCGGCGACGCAAGCGCCGTCCGAAGACCGGCATCGATAAAAACGGCACCCATACGGACCCGGCCCTAGAGCAGGGCGAAGCAGTGGACGACACACATGTCAACAAGCAGCCAGCCGGACATGAACTGGACAAGCAACCCATCCCCGGCGAAGATGATCTCACATCACCAGAGAATATGAATCTTCATAAAAGGCTCGTCGCCACTGCAAGAAGTTTGAAGAAGCAAAAGCGAAAGCTCAAAACAGCAGAGGACGCACTCAGAATGAGATGGAGCAAAGTACTCAACAATGCATATAAACATGGCGCTAGTCACCAGACAAAGAGCTACCCGAAGCGCAAGCTGTTGCCCGAATTTGACGAGGAGGCCTTAGAGCCCCCGCAGTCAAAAAAGAAAGAAGCCGCCTGGCCGGATAGACGACCAGATGACAGGCCAAGAGCAACAAGGGTCTCCGCACACAAGCCGGCACACGATCAGCATAAAGATCCTCGGAAAAGGGACGACCCAGTCAGATCAATATATGGGCCAAAAAAGAATACTCCAGGAAGCAACATAACCCGCAGAGCATTCAAAGACAACGGCACACCCAAATACAGGGGCGCCGCACACCCACTATGTTTCACCGATGAGGTACTGGATCATGGATTTCCAGCGGGATTCAAACCCATAAACATAGAAGCATATGGCGGAACAACAGACCCCGGAGTCTGGATTGAGGACTACATCCTACACATACATATGGCCATAGGAGACGATCTTCATGCCATAAAATACCTACCCCTCAAGCTCAAAGGGCCAGCTCGGCATTGGCTTAAAAGCCTCCCAAAAAATACCATTGGAAGTTGGGAAGAGCTTGAGGATGCGTTTCGAGCAAACTTTCAGGGGACCTATGTCAGCCCTCCGGATGCAGACGATTTAAGTCACATAACTCAACAGCCCGGAGAGTCAGCACGCAAATTCTAGAACAGGTTCCTCACTAAAAAGAACCAAATAGTAGACTGTCCGGACGCTGAAGCCTTAGCAGCCTTTAAACACAACGTCCGAGACGAATGGCTTGCCAGACACCTCGGCCAGGAAAAACCAAGAACAATGGCCGCACTAACAAGCCTCATGACCCGCTTTTGCGCGGGGGAAGACAGCTGGCTGGCTAGATGCAGCACCAGCGACCCGAGTACATCCGAAGTTAGGGATGGAAATGGGAAATCACGACGCAGAAAAGATTAGCGTCGGAATAAGGAAAATGGCCCGAATAGTACGGCGGTCAACGCCGGATTCAAAAGCTCTCGGCCGAACAACAAAACACTGCCCCTCAAGGACAACAGTGACGAGCTATCCAACCTAAACAAGATTATGGATAGACTATGTCAAATACATGGCACCTCCGGGAAGCCCGCAAACCATACCCACAGAGATTGTTGGGTCTTCAAACAGTCCGGCCGACTTAATGCCGAACACAAGGGGCTCGACACACCAAGCGAAAGTGACGAAACCCAAAAGCAGCAATCCGGAAAACAAAAGACTTTCCCACTAGAAGTCAAAACAGTGAACTCACTTCATGTGATAACACGAAAAGACAGCGGCACCTGCTATACCAGGACACTGCCCGCAGAATGGGGATAGACCCTACCAAAATTCGCCGTAGCAGCACTTCCTTCAAAGGAGTGACGCCAGGCCTTTAAGACAATTATACAGGCTTCGTACCACCAGAGGTTGTGTTCGGCTCATCCGACAACCTCCGTCGCGAAAAGCTCACTCTACATCAAACAGTAGCCCTTAAGCACTATTAGGGCGCGCAGCTATCACCAGCCCTAATGCAATACCACATTAAGCGTTTTTTACGCTTAAGAATGCCCGGTCAACGTGGCATGATTTCATTAAAAAGTAACTCCGCATGTTCCTTGACCATGGAGAACGTGAGACTACTTCAACAGCCACACACTAATCAGACCTTGCAGGTCAAAGCCCCTAAAAACAGGTCATTCAGACCTCGGACATGGTTAGGCGAGTCCGGCGTAACTAAACAAGGGGCTTGCCAGCCGCATACCCCCTTCATAAGGGGCCGCGTGTATAAATGATGAGAGCCAATAAAGCTCAACTTTCCTCATTTTATTCTATTTTAATACAACTTCTGCACGATATTTCTTGGAAACTAAGTCCTTCTCTTTTTCAGATGAAGCACGTGCTACACCCGTCCAGGATACAGCACAACGGAGACACATGCGTAGACGTGCAACAGGGACCCGTTGCAAGGATTCTTTTCAGATGAAGACCCTGCGTAAACCTTTCTTACTGTCCCTTGTTGATACACATCCCCCGGTTCCCCACCATAACGGAGGAGGAGGTTGGCGTTTTGGCATCAGCCACGTCAGAAGTTCCTGCCTGTACCTGGACAAAAGGGGCTTAGGGCATTGTTCTGCCCGGTATCATAAAGACCGAACACCTCAGGGAGTGTTCGGCGTCTCGAGTTAGGCCTTATATGCATCAGCTCCGAATCATGTCTTTGGTCAAATTTTGGGTTTGCCCGGCTCTTGTGTTTTGATGCCTTACGTTCGGCATCATTGGCTAACGCGGCACCAGGAGAACTACTGCGATTGTTCCCCGGTTCGGCCGGGCGAGCACCTTAGTAGAGAAAGCCGAAAACTGACTGTCATGATATAGCGAGAGACAGGTCAACCACTCGATCGACCATTGGAATGTTTAGAATTCCTCCGCTTTGACGAAGGACCACTTCCCGGTCAGGCACATACGCGCCCCGAGTTCGGGAAGAGCGGTGCCACCAGGGGCTATATAGTAGCCCCACATTCGAGCTCCTATGGCTAAGTGAAAGTGATAAAGCATTATAGTTCGGTTGCCTAGTTTGCTATGCTATCACCTCCTTAAAAGGACCAAGACGTTAGATTAAGTGTGAAAAAGCGCTTTTCTTTTTGCAAACACCCCCGCACCATGTGCGTGAGGGCTGAAGCCAAAGACTGCCATCTTTCAGATTATACATACATATACGGCCGCACAGGAGATAGTTCAATACTTGAACACACAAGTATAAAAAGTCATTGCATTATAAATATAATCTTAGAAATCATACATGTCATTCAAACATAACATCTTTCGAGCACTGCGACTCTATTATACGAGCGCCCGGTAGCACTTCCTCAAAATAGTGCTCGGTGGGGAATCGGCTTTTGTCCGAACCCCGGGATGCAACAACGGTGGCATCCATCTCCGCCCAGTATGTCTTACCACGGGCGAGAGCCATCCGTGCACCTTCTATGCATGCCGACCGCTTCATCGCCCCAATATGCGGCACCGCCCCAAGGAATTGCTGCAACAAGCCAAAATAACTCTTCGGCTTGGGCCTTTTCGGCCACAGATGAGCGACCACATCCGTCATGGCTAGTCCGGACAATCTATTCAGCTCAGCCCACTCAACCAGCCGATCACTCAACGGAAGTGGACGCTCCGGACTATGGAATTGAGACCACAAAAGCTCTTCCATTTCATGATCCTCCTGGCTTCGAAAGTGCACGACTGCGTCCGCCGCACTCGCCGCCAAGTCTAGATAAGGATCCTCCGCACCGTACAATCGGCCCAGCTGAGCATACTTCGGATCCGTGAACTTCCTACGCAGCATAAAGGGCTTTCCAGCCACAATGTCTCCGACCTAACGCAGTTCCTCCTTCATAGCCCGCATCGCACTACGGGCACCCTTGGCTTCGGCGTCGGCCTTCTTCAGGTCCTCTTGCTCCGCTCGGCGTTCTCCTTCAAGAACCTCTAGGCGGTCGGTAGCAACTTTTAATTTCGTGGCCATTCCGGCAATCTCCTCCCTGCTTCGGCAGTGAGCAGCCTTCTCGGCTTCTAGCTCTTCCGCTGCCTTCGAGGCAGCCGCCTCGCTTTTTCTGGCTTGCTCCTTGGCCCGAGCAAGTTCTGCTCGAAGGACTTCCACAGCAGCAGCACTATCTGCATCAGGCATACAAATCGTAAGGAATGGGCGTCAACCCCCTTACAAGGCTACCGCAGAGCAACCACATACCTTGTGACTCATCGAGTCGTTTATTGACCAGCGAGATGTCCGCATCCGCAACGTCGAGTTGCCTCTTCAGCTCGGCAAATCCTTCAGTCCGGCTGGCCACCGAACATTCCGCCACCTACATAGGAAAGGTGACAATCTATAACTGAGATTATGATCCTCGGCACGCTGCCGCTTTCGACAGCATACCAAGTCTCAGGGGCTACTATCTATACAGGGCGCACTTCATGCGCAAAACTGTCAAAAGGTATGTCATTTTTTGCATACCTCAAATCCCGTCAGCAAACTTCCGACGGCCTCACACAACCCGCTTTCGGCGGACGAGATCCTTTCAATCACCATACCCATTAATGTGCGGTGATCTTCTGAGATGGACGCCCTCTTAAGCAAATCCTGCAGCTCAACCGGCCGTACTCCAATGGGTGCCGAACTCTCTGGCCCTGCCGGACTCGGGGAGACCCTCCGCGATGACACCTCAGGGTCGTCCGCCCTGCGCGATGGGGCGGCAGATGGAGGCGTTTCGCTCTCCATCATCTCCGGACGAAGGTCTCCCGAAGATGAGCTGTGCTGAGATGGGCTGAGGTCCGAACTACAAGGTGAAAACTTCGGTTACCCTTAGAAATTAAACAGGGATGTCCACTATTACAAAATTCCCCTTTTTACTTACGGCTCGCTAGAGGGCTGATTCCTCCGAGGAGACAGTTCGGCCGGAGCTCTTCCCGGCCCGGGACCTTCCGGTGCAGATTTCTTTCCCCGCTTTGAGGCCTTGGCCTCCGGGTCTTCGGAAGCGGTCCTCTTCTCCCCCTGGAAGGAGGGACTCTCGATTCCTCCCTTACTGAAATCCTCCGTGGCGGAGGTGGTATGTCCCCTGTGCCCTTCTTCACCCTCCTCCAAAGGTGCAACCTCTAACATTTTGATTAACGCGGGATCCTGCATGGTCTCAGTGAGGGGGGCCGGACACCGTATCAGTTTTGCTTGCGCTATCCACTCCTGTCCAAAGGATAGCTGGTTAAAAGGCAAACCCATAGTAAATAAATTGACGATGTGTCCGGACACAGGGCTACTTACTTGAGTATCCGGGTGATTGCAGCTTAGGCCAGCATCCTCGGTCAATTCCGGACGCATCTCTTGCGATCCGAAGAACAGTTCGTACATCTCCGCGGGTGTGAAACCCATGAAGTGTTGAAGAGCTCGTGGCCCCTCCGGATTAAATTCCCACAGGCGGAGGGGGCAACGTTTGCAGGGCAGTAGGCGCCGGATCAACATAACCTGTACCACTACAGCCAGATTGATCTCCCTTTCTTGGAGGCCTCGAATCCGGTCCTGCAACAGGGGAACGTCCTTGGACGGCCCCCAGTCACGCCCCTTGTTGACCCACGAAGTCAGCCGCTGTGGAGGGCCCGAGCGGAAGACGGGCGACATCCTCTGCCTGCTGCCCCTGGGAGCGGTGATATAGAACCACTCCTGTTGCCACAAGCCGAGCTCCTCCTGAAAAGAGCCCTCGAGCCATGGAGCATCGGCCCTCTTGCTTATAACCGCCCCGCCGCACTCTGCCTGACGCCCCTCAATCATCTTCGGCTCCACGTCGAAGGTTTTGAGCCACAAGCCGAAGTGAGGGGTAGTGCGGAGGAAGGCTTCGCAGATGACAATGAATGATGAGATGTGGAGGATAGACTCCGGAGCCAACTCATGGAATTCCATCCCATAGTAAAACATGAGCCCCCTCACGGAGGGATCCGTCGGGAAGCCTAAACCCCGACGGAGGTGAGACACGAACACGACGCTCTCACCAAGCTCGGGAGTGGGAATAACTTGCCCTCGGGCAGGCAGCCTATGCGAAATCTTGTAGGTTAAGTACCTGGCGTCTCTTAGCTTTAGCACGTCCTCTTCCGTGACGGAGGAGGGCATCCACCGGCCTCGTTGGTCGGGGCCGGACATTGTCGAAGATCAAAGGTACCCAAATATGGAGCCCTGGGTGTTGGAACTCGGGGCGAGGGGCGGATTCGATAGAGGATTGAAGGAAAAGAACGGGCCTTGGTCTCATTACAAAGAGGGAGAATACCAAGAGCCATCCCCATGACCGTTTGGAACCCGCCTTCGATGGAGGGGGCGTGGAAACGGGCGCGGTTTGGTTACCCACGTCCGTATTGATGGGAATCCCAAAATAAGGGGAACACGATCTCTGCTTCGACAAGATGTGCCAAGGAAATCGCCTCGCTAAACGCGCGGAGGTGGAACAATAAAAACAATTCAAGTAAAGGCTTGGTAATGGTGTGACGTCACGCCACAAAATACGTTAGCAGATTGAACTTGTGTAATATTATTCTCTCTACGGTGGTATGTGGAATTTATTTTGCAGAGCCGGACACTATCCTGGTGTTCACAATCTTCTATAAATTATTCGTAGGAAGAACCCACCTTGCAATGCCGAAGACAACATGCGCACCGGACTCATCGTCATTGAAGCCTGGTTCAGGGGCTACTGAGGGAGTTCCGGACTAGGGGGTGTCCGGATAGCCGAACTATCATCATCGACCGGACTCCAAGACTATGAAGATAGAAGATTGAAGACTTCGTCCCGTGTCCAGATGGGACTTTCCTTGGCGTGGAAGGCAAGTTTGGCGATACGGATATGTAGATCTCCTACCATTGTAACCGACTTTGTGTAACCCTAGCCCTCTCCGGTGTCTATATAAACCGGATGGCTTTAGTACTTAGGACGAACAACAATCATACCATAGGCTAGCTTCTAGGGTTTAGCCTCCTTGATCTCGTGGTAGATCCACTCTTGTAACACACATCATCAATATTAATCAAGCAGGACGTAGGGTTTTACCTCCATCAAGAGGGCCCGAACCTGGGTAAAACATCGTGTCCCTTGTCTCCTGTTACCATCCGCCTAGACGCACAGTTCGGGACCCCCTACCCGAGATCCACTGGTTTTGACACCGACAGGGGGCATGGACGGTGATAAGAGAAGAGGGGAAGTATATATGTGTTTGTTGTAGGCACACTTGGCTAGAGAGGTATATCGACCGGTGTGTGCCGGAAAGAAGGAGTCGGGGGCCTACACACACCACGGGTGGATGACCTAAAGAGAAATAATGAATGTGCGTGATGGAGGGGACGCTAAGGGTGGGTGAGAGGGGGGCGGGCATGTGCATGCACGATAGAAAGTTAGCGCTAGCTACAAATAGAAGAGGATCGTGAAGGTGTAAAAGACAAACAAAGATCATAATTCATTATAAAAAAGTGGATATGGATACTTGAAGAAGATATCATAATGTTGAACGTTGATTATAATTTGGGCTAATGTGTGGCTTTTTCAACTCAGGTCTAAATACTTGTCATAATGTAGGGGGCGGGGCACTATACTTTGTGTGATAAACACGGTGTACATATGGAATATGGTTTAGATTATGAATATATAGTTAGTACATCAAATGTACTATTATTTGGAAGGAACATCAAGTGTATTCAAAAAATAGAATTCGAGTTCATGTAGTACACATAGTTCATATATATCTCTATAGTAATCACGTGGTGTGTTATTAAGGTAATACACGAATGATGGTTGAAGTTGGCAACAGTCATGATTGTAGATTCTTATTGAAATAGAGAAACGAATTCAAATTCAGTTCGAATTGCAGCGGTAGTATAGACATTTGGAATGCACTAAAATGTTGGTATGAGTAGGTTACATGCATTATACAGCAAGAGAGAAAAATTTAATTGGACATAACATGGATTCATACTCCCTCCATCCATCTATATAGGGCGTAATGAGTTTTTTAAGACCGCCTTTGACTATTGACAAGATTAATAGTAAATGACATGCACAATGTGAAAATTATGTCATTAAGAGAACCTTTCACAGACGAATTTAACGGTGTGCTTTGTGTAAGTTGCATGTCATATATTATTGCTCTAATATTTGGTCACAGTTAGCATCGAAAAACGCATTAGGCCCTATATAGATGGAAGGAGGGAGTATCTTTGAATTGCATTTGTATAGTAAAACGGGGCAAGACTCTCTCTTTGAGTGGTGTGAATAGTTTTATTTTTTTGTTTTCTTTTTGGTTGAGGGAAGTGTGAATTGATTTGGTATGTACAAGTACAATATTACTACACGTTAGGCTTGTCCCTAAAATTCAACGCGCGCCTTGTTATATCCCGAAAATTCAGATACCGTGCTCCCAAAACTGGCGCCTTCACAAACCGCACTTGATATCTCGAAATTACAACGTGCGTGAAAATTCCCTCTAGCTTCCAAATCCCAACACCCAAAATCCCCCTTCTAACCCTGAGCCGAAATGGCCGCTAGTTCAAATCGGTGGGGGGTACTTTTGTAACACACCCTACATTTTGGACAAGCGCGTCCCTAAGTCATGGTTCACCCCCTCCCATCGCCCCCTTTTTGCCATTCGAAATCCCAGGCCGCCATAACCTCTCCGCTCCAGCCGCGAAACCCCACCCTCCTCTGTCCGCGACCTCACCACTGCCCAGCCAGAGCCACTTCCCTGATGATGTCGTCCACCGCAAAAGCTCGATGTCCCTCGTCCACCTCCCCAGATGATGATCCGTCGTCCATCTCGTCGTCCCGTCAGTTCAGCCGCCACGTCCTCCACCTCCAAGGAGCTGCTCCGATGATTGCCTCGTCTATCGTGGCTGCTCCATCCCCACAGCACCGCCTTAACCTGCTCCAGCGGAACCGCAACATCCTTACCGACTCCTCGGACGAAGCCGAGGCCTACTCGGCGCCACCAAAGAGGTTGTACACTCATCGCATCGCACCTTCTCCTTAATTCGACCTCCCTGCGCTGACGGTGCTCCATCCTGCACCCCCATGGAGTGGATACCTTGAAGCCGGCGCCGCGGGCGACATCTCCACGGCGGCTCTCCCCTAGTGCGAGGCCCCTTCGGCGGCGGTGTCCATACCAGCCGAATCTTCTGCTGCTGCTCCGGCTCTCGCTCGCTCGCGCTGCTGCTGGTGCTCCGGCTCTCGCTCGAACGCTCGCTCGCCCAGCTATTGCTGCTGCTCTCCCCCTCGCTCGTGCTGCTGCTCTGCTCCAATTTATCCACACTTCAGTTGACCGAATCGACTTTTGGGTCAGTATATTTTCAGGGGTTGAGGGGGCTCGCCGGAGTTAAGGAAGAACCACCCGCAGCGGGGATGGGGGCTCGCCGGAGAGGTACCCCACTATCTATCTTAGGGTTCAGGGTGGGGGGCGTTTGGCCTAGAGGGCTGGCCGGGGCGGCGGAGGACCGGCGGTGGGGAGTTGTTTTGGGGTGGCAAGGCGATGCTGGGGCTGGCGGTTCGGCCGGTGGTGGCTGGCGTCTCAGGACGGTGCAGGTTGATGATGAACAGCAGGCCCTCCCTAAACGACATGGTAAGTGCCTCTCTGCTACCATTGTGTTCTGTTTCGACAGTAACATTCAGATTCCACAGTAAATTTCAGTTTCGACAGTTAAGTTCAGAGTCAACAGTTTTTACATCATCTGTTGTAGTCAGGTGGTTTATGGTTATGTAAATTTTACATCTATTTTACATCATCTATTGGAGATGCTATTAGAATCCCACTTGAGATTGACAATGTCTATCTTGTGCTGCTTCAGCCTTGACGTCTTACGGCTCACTGGAGCTGCTCCAATGATAGAACGATCCATCATAACAGAGCAGTGCCCTGGACGCCGTCTACAGATTCATCAGATCTTCCTCCACACATCCGACAGCCACCTCTGCCTCAACTGCTTCAGCGACCAACCCAATGATGCTGAGGTCTTCACTGCTACGGCAAAGAGGTTGTACACTTGTTGCATCACTTATTACTATACATTCATGTCGATCCATTTGGGCTATTTTGGTTCAACGGAAAAACATAGCAATAGGGAATTTTCCAGTGGCACTCTACTATTCAATTATTCATGCATTTTGTTGAAAGGAATGAAGCAAAACATCCACCTGGACCTACTTTTAAAAATCCTATGCATGAAAACAAGACCAAGTGCATTAGTGGCAGAATAACATTCGAACTATACACGCTTTCATATGGTTTCACTTTATTTTGGTCATGTTTCTTTGCATTCCACTGCTCTTCCAATTCCTATAAACCAAACACCCAAGTTGACAAAAATCCTGTGTTTACAAATGCTCTATTTACCATGTGCATTCCTATCCTATTTCGGTGTTTTTCCTATCCCTGCGTTTTTAGAATCATGCAAGCCAAATGAGCCCTTACAGAATTACTTCAGTTACAGGTAGGTGTCGAAGGGAACTTTGTGTGGTTCGTCCTGCTCCTGCCGCGACGTCGTCCACCTCACCTGAGCTGCTCCATCGACAGAAGCATCCACCAAACCAAACATCACGACTCCTGACCGTCTTTCGCCACCTCAGATCTCCTTCCCTGCAGCCGGCACCCACCACAACGGCATCACCATCATTGACTCAGCAGATGAACCTGAGGAGTACACAGGTCCACAAGAGAGGTCGCACTCTTTTGTTTCTGCTTATGTTATGCATTTCTTAAAATTACCCGCTACTTTATCGCCCTGTTCACCTCTTGGACTCCAAGTCAGGTCCAAATTAATGTTCAAACTTGAGTTCTAAATTAGTTGTGGGGCACATATCGAGGCAACAATGAATAGTATGTCTGTCTAATATCTGGTTCTCCTAGGGTATGCCTATGTTGTTCATCTTGGGTGGGAATCAAATAGTAAAGCAATCATCATCTGTCTTTTTAGTAAATTAAAGCAATCATCAGCCTGCTATCATTATTTTTCGATCCATCCACTGGTTGTTACCATCACTCTAAATTTCTGCATGCTCTCCTTACATAATCTCACCATATTTTTTTCGTATGCATGTCAGATATTGTACACAGTTATGCTGAACATGTAGAGAAAAAGAGAAGAGTTTTGTGCGGCAATACAATGTCATACAGACATCGCTCCATGGTGGGTTCAATGGCAAACCCTCCCCACCCCTCTCTAGATTGTAATCCGGAGGAAGATATCTATTCTGAGGCAGATTCAGATGCCGCTGACCACTCCTATTTACCCCCAAGGTGTTTGCTCTACCTTGGCATGATGATGTTAGTCATATCATGCATATGTTGCCTTGCAGTGCCTACTTTTGACATCATATATGTCATCTGCTTAGTTTAGACATTTTCTGTAATGCCACCTGTTTAGTTTCTATATCATATATGGGAATTATGCAGTCTCATGTCTCTTAGCCAGCAATAATATATATGAAATGTGCAATGCCATCCTGTTTAACCAGGCATCATATATTTGAATGATATCTTACCCATCCTTTTCTTCATTACATTTCCATTTGTCAACAATGTTTGTACATTAAACTACTCTTCCTGTGAATCAGCCACTTGGGTGGGAGATGGAAAAATCTGGAGTGAAAACAAGGCCTTCAGAGAAGACAGTGCTACCTGTCGAAGCAGATCTCTTTTTGGGTCCCCATAGCTCCTCAGAGATGGATTCAGAGACAGATGACTAGTCCTATTCCCCCACCGAGGTGTATGCTCTAACTTGGCACAATTATATTGCTCATATCATGCATATGGTGTCTTTCATTGCATAGTTTAGACATCATATACACAATATTCAACACCATGTTCTTAGTTCAGACATCATATCGAATGCCCTCTGTTTAGCATATAAATCACATATGTGAATTAAATGATGCAATCATGATTACTTAGATAACATCTAGGTGAATTATGTCATGCGATCCTGTTTAGTTAATCATCATATCTTTGAATTATGTTATGCTATGCTATCCAGTTTAGATAGACATCATATATGTGAAATTTTGTCATGCTATCTGTTTTAGATAAACAATATACATGTCAACTATTTCATGCCCTCTTTTTTCCACACTATCTATTACATCTGCCTCTCATACAATGTCTGTACATTTGAAAGTGCAATCATGCCCTTAATCATATTTTGATGTTGATGACAACATGTATGTTGGGACTAATCATGTTTATCAAGTATATCTCAGGATTATGTATCAAAGGCCGTGTGTGGATCATGACTAGGGACAAATGCATATAACTCAAGATTGGAGATACAAGACATTAGCCTTGGCTTTGTTTACGGTTTGTTCTTAAGTATAGGGATCCCGCACTATTAAGAGGGGATCGTTGGATCTAGTGAAAGAATTGCTCAAACCCACAACTCCATTTTTTTTCTCTGGTCGTCCGGTACTCTACGGACGTCCGGTCCCTCTTAGTTGTCTAGACGTCTTGTTCTCTATGGACATTCGGTGTTTCTTGTACAGAAAGTTGTTCACAGATTTCCGAACACTCCGGACGTTCAACCTCCAGACGGCCGGCACGTCTCGGATGTCCGGTATTTCCACCACAGAACCATATTTACGGATTTCCGGGCCTCTCTGGTCGTCTGGGCTCCGGTCGACCGGCATGTCTCGGACGTCCGTGTCCTGTGTACAGATTCATGTCTTATGTGTTCCCAGCGGCCGGACGACCAATAACTGTCGGACGTCCGGACTTATTTGTGCAATCGGACGTCCGGTGTTGCCCGGACGTCCGACCCCTCCTGTGCATTTAAGTGGCCCAAACGGTCATTTTTCCACACCTACTATATATATACTTCTCCCTTCCACGGGATGAGGTTGACCATTCACTTTGAGCTTGCCAACAACACCTTTAACTCTCTCTCTCTCTCTCTCTCTCTCTCTCTCTCTCTCTCTCTCTTTCTCTCAATCCCCTACATCAAATCCTAGATCCCCAAGTGATTTAGGAACATTTGAGAGAAGTTCTCCGATCAAGTGATAGATCCACTCCTTCCCCTTCTTTGAACCAAAGGAATTTGTGATTTGAACAAGTCTTGAGCTTTTACCCTACGTTCTTATTACTCTTGGAAGTTGGAAACTCCTAGGCTGTAGGAGTCTTTCGGAGAGGAATCAACCTTTGTGATTACCCCCGGAAAAGTTTGTGAGGGTTTGGAGACCACCCCAAGGTCTACCACTAGTGGTTGAGAAATGCCTCCATGGTGTTGTCTCAAAGGGAGAATAGGGTGAGCCTTCGTGGCATTGGTGTGCCTTCGTGGTAACATTCACCTTTCTAACGGTGAGTAGCTTCCCACCAAGGAAGTGAACATCGGCATACATCCTCATTTCCGGAGTTGCGGTTATTCCTAACCCAACCATTCTACTTGTGGTTACTTGTCTCTTTGCACTTACTTATACCATATTGAGCTTGCTTACTTACATGCTCGTGTTACTTGCTTAGTACTTAGTACTCACTTGAAATTGTTAGGCTCACCTTCATATTCTGCCTTATTGCCTAAAATTGCTAAGTAATAATTAAATTTGTAATTGTACCTATTCACCCCCCTCTAGGTCCATCTCGATCCTTTCAATTGGTATCAGAGCCTCGTGCTCTATTCTTGTGGCTTAACCGCCCTAGAGCGAGATGAACCCCGATGGAACTCCCCTGGTTGCAGATCCGAAGGATAAAGGCGAGGCTTCTTCTGAAGTCTAGTCCTTTACGTCTGAGAATCTGGAACGGGCCCTTGCTAAGCAAAAAGAGGAGCATGTTGCTTCTCTTGAGGCCTTGGTCCAAATGAGATTAGCTACATTGTCCATGGTGCTTGCACCACTCTCGGGTGGTGCGGCTTCGAGGCCAACTGTGCCTGCTCTGTCACTTGGTCAACAACCTCCTAGCAATGAACACTCCAGTGTTCCTTGGCTTTATGCAAGACCTCAGGTTGAGAAACCGAGATATAATCCTCAAGGCAAACCTCCTTTACTTAATGCCACTTCCAATTTTGCCTTGTCGAGAGTTGCTATGCAGGATCATCTTTGATATGGAAACAATGAGATGCTGGAGATCATTGAGTATGGTTACCATGTGGTTGATCCAAAGAATCCTACACCAAGAGAAATTTATGACAAGAATCTCAATGACACTGCAATCATGTGTATAAGGAGAGGTATGGATGAAAAGCAAAGGAGACCGTCCATACACATCACAAGTGCCAAGGAACTATGGGAAAGTATTATAAGATCCAAGATTGGCACCTCTACTCTCCGGAGTGCTCAATATGAAATTGCCAAGGGGCAATTGCAAAACTTTTGTATGGAGAAAGGTGAAACCCCCAATCAACTCCTTGAGCGTCTCATGACTCTCACTGCTGACATTGAGTCGTGTGAGTGTGACAAGACACAAGATGGATTCAACATGACTAAGCGATTCCTTGTGGATAAGTTGCTTCATGATCTTGCTCCATATAACCATCAAATGTGTGGGACATAAGACAAAACCATGCCTTCAAGGAAATGACTACAGATGGAGAGGACCAAAGTTCTCCTGACAAGGACAAGGTAACTCCGTGATCAAATCCTCCTATTTTCACTCCTTCTACTCCTATTGATGAGTATCTTGATGCGGAGGATAGTTATGAGGATGATGATCTAGATGATCCTATTCTTGCTAAACTTAATAAGTTCATGTGCTCCCTCAAAGGAAAGAAGCTCACTATGTTTCATATGCTTATGGAGATGGTGATTAAGCACACCATCACCATTAAGGAACTCGAAACCCTCATCACCGAAGAAAAGGAAAAATGTGAAATCCTTGAGTGGAAAGTCCAATGTGAGGAAGCACGAAATGATGAACTATGCTTAAAAATTGGTGCAAATATTGATGTTCATACTAAAGATCTTTCCTCCTTTAAAAAGGCTATTGACTCTTGCAAAGAGTTGATCAATGATAAAACTAAGCTTGTGAAGTCTCATGCTTCTCTCTCTAAGGATTGTGAGCTTCTATCCGTGTCCCTCAAGACTAACGAAGAAGAGCTCACCCTTCTTACAAAGAGTTTTGAGACGCTCAAACTTACTTATCTTGAAACTCTAGCCAAGGATTACTCTTCTCCTATTATCAATGTTGATGCCTGTACTACTAACTCTAGTAGTGATCTAGCATCTATTCTTGAGGAAAATCGCTTTCTCAAGGCTAAAATCGAGAAAGGTCTCATGACATGTGCTCAAGGGCAAAAGAATATTAATGAAATATTGAGCCAACACAATGAGGTGTTTGCCAAAGAGGGACTCGGGTTTGACCCAAGCACAAGCAAGAAGAAGACGTCCTCTCAAAAGTGCACAACCCCTCTAAAGGAAACATTTGTACGAGAAGGGCACAAGGAGAAAGGTAAAGTTGTTAGTGGGAAGGCCACAAGGGGTGAGGGAGTCCTGGATAAGGGGGTATCCGGACAGCCAGACTGTACACATCGTCCGGACTATAGAAGCGTCAAGACACAAGACTCAAGACTTCGGCTCGTGTCCGTATGGGACTCTCCCTTGCATGGAAGACAAGCTTGGCGATCCGGATATTATATTTCCTTCCTTGTAACCGACTCCATGTAAACCCTAGCTCTCCGGTGTCTATATAAACCGGAGAGGATGGTCCTTAGAAGGCCGATCACAATTACAATCATACCATCATAGGCTAGCTCTTAGGGTTTAGCCTATGATCTCGTGGTAGATCTACTATTGTACTACTCATATCTTCAATATTAATCAAGCAGGAAGTAGGGTTTTACCTCCATCGAGAGGGCCCGAACCTGGGTGAACATTGTGTCCCTTGCTTCCTGTTACCATCAGCCTAAGACGCACAGATCGGGACCCCCTACCCGAGATCCGCCGGTTTTGACACCGACATTGGTGCTTTCATTGAGAGTTCCTCTGTGTCGTCGCTTCAAGGCTTGATGGCGTCTTCAATCGTCAACAACACAGTCCAGGGTGAGACTTTTCTCCCCGGACAGATCTTTGTGTTCGGCGGCTTCGCACTGCGGGCCAATTCGCTTGGTCATCTGGAGCAGATCGACAGCTACGCCCCTGGCCACCAGATCAGGTTCAGAAACTTGAACTACACGGCAGATATTCGCGGAGACTTGATCTTCGACGGATTCAACCCCGTGCCAGGAGCGTCGGATAGTAACAACGAGCACGGCCTAGACCTGCTGTCGGACAATGCTCGGAACATCATCCCTGCAATAGCCCCGGATCTAAATCCGGAATAGGTTGCGTTGCCCAAGGACGGAGGTATGGACCCCGCCCCGCAGGCCGCACGCTCATTGGCGGTGGAGCCGAACACAGGTCACCTCTCTGTGGACGCCTGTAACCCTCGGCCCCTGGACTCATATCCGGTTGTTGGCTCATGTCCGCACACTCTCGAGCCAGCCGAGCCAGGTTGGGCTCCTGTAATGGAGTTTACCGCCGCGGACATGTTTCAGCACTCGCCTTTTGGCGACATGCTGAACTCATTAAAGTCTCTCTCTTTGTCAGGAGGCTCTGGGCCGAACTATGTCCGGCTTGAGTGGGAAGCAGGCGACGAAGGAATTCGCTGCATTCCCACCACCCACTTTGTCACCACGATCGATAATTTAACCGACGTGCTCGACTTCGACTTCGAAGACATCGACGGTATGGACGACGATGTAGGAGACGTACAGGAGCCACCGCTCACAGGATGGTGGATAGCCTCCTCTTCATATGATATATACATGTTGGACACTCCGAAAGAAACCAATGGCAATGAGGCAACGGAGTATAACCCTGCCAAGAAGAAAGAAAAGCATGGGCGTCGCCCGCGCCGCTCCAAGCCCCGCCAAGGCAATACCGGCACCGGAGACGAAGACAATCCGGACGGTGCCGATGATGAATACAACCCCGAACAGCCCGCCTTCGAGCAGGCCGAACAGGAAGATGGGCATGACAGCCCAAATGAATAGGCGACTGACGGGTATCCGAAGGAGGACAACTACATGCCCCTCTCTGAAGACGAGATTAGCCTCAGCGACGACGAGTTCGGCGTACCCGAAGACCCCGCAGAGCAAGAACGCTTCAAGTGCCGGCTTATTGCCACTGCGCGAAGCCTGAAGAACAAGAAGCAGCAGCTTCAAGCTGATCAAGATCTGCTCACAGATAGATGGACAGAAGTCCTGGCAGCCGAGGAATATGGACTCGAGCGCCACACGGCTGACCGGCCGCCTCGAGGTCGGGATAAATCGGCATATCAGCCCCAATACCAGCCCCCACCCCCACACCGGTTTACTACGGCCCAGGGCAATACTCAGGACCTGCGCGATAAACTGGATAACGCTGCAGGACAACCAAGATTGATCTACGGATCACGGGGGCGCACCGCAGCACATGATGATGACCGTCATACCGGATACACTACCAGCAAATCTGGCCGGGCCGAGTATAACCAGTCAGACGCAGCCGGACTGCATCGCTACATAGCTCGACACAGAGGCGCCGCACACCCCCTCTGCTTCACCGATGAAGTGATGGATCATGAATTCCCAGAAGGGCTCAAACCCGTAAACATCGAATCATACGATGGCACAATAGACCCTACGGTATGGATCGACTATTTCCTTCTCCACATTCACATGGCCCGCGGAGACAATCTACATTCCATCAAGTATCTTCCCCTTAAGCTCAAAGGACCTGCCTGGCACTGGCTAAACAGCCTGCCCGCAAATTCCATTGGCAGTTGGGAAAACCTGGAACACACATTTCTTGACAACTTCCAAGGCAAATATGTGCGACCTCCGGATGCCGATGACTTGAGCCACATTACTCAACAGCCCGGAGAATCAACCAGGAAATTCTGGACTCGGTTCCTAACTAAAAAGAACCAAATAGTCGATTGTCCGGACGCCGAAGCCCTGGCGGCCTTCAAGCATAATATCCGTGACGAGTGGCTTGCCCGACACCTCGGCGAGGAGAAACCCAAGTCTATGGCAGCTCTCACGACACTAATGACCCGCTTTTGCGCGGGCGAGGACAGTTGGTTGGCTCGCAGCAGCACTATGCCACATTCTCGCACGTCAGACATCCGTGACAACAATGGAAAGCTACGGTGCAACATACACAAGCGACGGAACAACGGCGACAACACTGAAGACATGGCGGTCAATGCCGGATTCAGCGGATCCAAATCCGGTCAGCGGAAGAAACCATTCAAATGCAACAATCAGGGACCGTCCAGTCTAGACCGTATACTGGAGCACTCGTGCCAAATTCATGGCACCCCGGACAAGCCAGCCAACCACACCAATAGAGACTGCTTGGTATTTAAACAGGCCGGCAAAATAAATGCTGAAAACAAGGACAAGGGGCTGCACAACAACGATGATGAGGAGCCCCGGCGTCCGAACATGGGGGGACAGAAGAAATTTCCCCCCAGGTGAAAACGGTCAACATGATCTACGCCACCCACATCCCAAAGCGGGAAAGGAAGCGAGCACTACGGGACGTCTACACGATGGAGCCAGTCGTCCCCAAATTCAACCCTTGGACAGCTTGTCCGATCACCTTTGATCGTAGGGATCATCCTACTAGCATCCATCATGGTGGCTCAGCCGCATTGGTTCTAGACCCAATCATAGACGAATTTCACCTCACAAGAGTCCTTATGGACGGAGGCAGCAGCCTGAACCTGCTTTATCAGGACACAGTGTGCAAAATGGGCATCGATCCTTCACGGATTAAGCCCACCGAAACCACCTTTAAAGGTGTCATTCCTGGAAGTAGAGGCCCGCTGTACGGGCTCTATAACATTGGAAGTGGTCTTAGGATCTCCGGATAACTTCCGAAGCAAAGAGCTAATCTTCGATATCGTCCCTTTCCGTAGTGGCTACCACGCACTGCTCGGACAAACCGCATTCGCTAGATTCAATGCGGTACCACACTATGCATACCTCAAGCTCAAGATGCCAGGCCCACGCGGGGTCATAATAGTCAACGGAAATATGGACCGCTCTCTCCATACAGCAGAGCACACTGCAGCCCTTGCGGCAGAAGTACAATGCGGCCTCCTCCGGCAAACCATCAATCCGGGGACGACAATCTCAAGCTCCATCAAGCGAGGACGGAACACCCCGCAACAGGATCAGCAGGCACGCTAAGAGCACGACTAGCAGTCCGGCCTCCGCTCAAATCCCATCAAAGCTGCATCCGTGCCACGCGTACACAATTATGCACTCAAAATACCATGGGCACCGGCGGAGGCGTAGAAGTTGCTCAGTCAACAGTACGGTATCGCTTTGTAACCTTTCCATTTACCCTTAAGGACATTGCTTTAGTGCAGCTTCTCCAGAAGAGCCGGATTGTCGGACTTACATAGGAGAGGAAACCCAGGAGGCAACAGGCTTTGGGCACAATAGGAAACACCCAGGTGAAATCTATTTATGATCGTTGTTTCTGCTTTATCTATCTATATGTAGCCTGCCCCTAGATAGGATATGTCAAATAATCCTATTTATCTCTGCTTCGTGCATTCATTGTAAACATACGCTTAAACGTATTATTCCTCAATGGGAGACCATATATAGCGTCAGCTTATTATTCTCATTTCAGCATATTTTTTACAAATGTCTATTTGATTTTGCATACGTACAGTTTGGTACGCTTAGTTTGCCAGGGGCTTCTTATGACACCCCATAATACGGCAAGACAAGTCCGAACACTTTCATTAGTGCGGCACCTCGAACTTATAGCATTATATGCATCAACTCCGAATCATGTCTTGGGTCTACAGTTGGGATAGCACGGCTCCCTTGTTTTGGTGCCTTGCATTCCGTTAATTCGGCTAAGGTAGCGTAGGGAGAACTACTGTGATTGTGCCCTGGTTCTTCCGGATGAGCACCTTAGTAGAGAAAGCACAAAACTAACCGGCATGATGTGGCAAGAGCTGGTCGCTGTTCGAGAGGTCTTAAAATCCTTAAAGATTTTTCTGCTTTAGGCGATAATTCGGCTTTGTTTGATATAGGCGTGTATAGCGCCCCAATTCGGCCTTCCAGATTCTAGGGGCTTTGCCAAAATTTAAAATTGTAGACTTCCATGGCTAAGTGAAGGTTATAAAGCCATATAGTCTGATTTCCTTGTTCGCTGCGCTGGACACCTCCTTAAGGGACCAAACATTTGGATAAAGAGTGTCCGCGTTTTCCACGAACACCCCAGTACTAGTTACACGGGGGCGGAAGCCGACGACTGGCCTACTTTCAGAATTTTATAAACAGCCGCACAGAAGGTAATATTTTAAATAACAAAAGCGCTACATAGCGCAAGTAACCTCATCTTTAAATTACAAACATGACAGAGGTGGATTCATTCAAAAATGATGTCTTTGGTACATTCATCGGCCACGAGGCAAGCACCCTTCATAACGCCATCATAATACTTCTCGGGGACGTGATGCGGCTTGCCCTCTGGCGGCCCGTCCTTCACCAGATTCTCCACATCCAGCTTTCCCCAATGCACCTTCGCACGGGCAAGGGCCTGGCGGGCACCCTCAATGCAAACGGATCGCTTGATGAATTCCAGTCGTGGACATGCATTCACCATCCGCTTGATCAGGCCGAAGTAGCTGGTGGGCAGGAGCTCACCAGGCCACATCCAGACTATGAAATCCTTCATAGCCACTTCGGCCGCCCTGTGGAGTTCGACCAACTGCTTCAGTTGGTCACTCAGAGACGTCGGATGTTCGGCCCCAGCATACTGGGACCAGAACAGCTTCTCCGTAGAGCTCCCCTCCTAGGCACGGTAGAATTCCGCGGCGTCTAATACGCTGCATGGCAGGTCTGCAAATGCCCGTGGAGAGCTCCGGACTCGTGTAAGTAAAAGAAACGCCTCCTCCACACGTTTGCTTTGCATAAAGAATTTCTTACCCGCCGCTATCTTTTTGGCCTCCTGGATTTCCCGATGCGCCCTCTCGGCTTCTGCCTTGGCGTCTTTTACACTTGTTAGGGCCTTCGCAAGCTCGGCCTCTTTTGCTTTAAGCTCATGCTCCACGGACTCAAACCTTTTGCCGAGCTCCTGGAGCTCTTCTTGTACTTCGCGCACTCCGGCTTCTTGCTTTTCGCGCTCCTTCCGGTCCAAGGCCGCTTTGTGTTCGGCCTCGGACAGCGCTTTCCTCAAAGATGCCACTTCGGTGGTGGCCTCTGTTACCAAATCACGATGCCTCGTCGTTAGAATAACCAATTTTATTTATAATTTACTATATGAGAGAGGGGGATCATTCCTCCTCGAGCTACCTCCTCGTGAGGCCGAGCTCTCCCCGTGCCCGCTCTAAGTCCTGCTTTAGGCCGGCGATTTCGGCCATACAGACAGCAGTGGCCAGCAGCACAACCTGTTTATTTATATTCAAACTTATTGTTAGACTCCTGCAGATCATAATTGATCCTCCATTTGGTTTTTCCTTCCGAACACCAAACAAAGCCTGTCAGGAGGCTGGTGCAGGATTCGGTTAGTCCGCTCTTGGCGGAGGAAACCTTCTGAATCACTGCACTCATAAGAGTACGGTTCTCTTCATCTAGGGAAGCGCCACTAAGCGCTTCGAGCAGACAATCTGGCGCCTCGGGCGCAACGGAAGTCCTTGATACAGACGGCCCTCCCTTCCTAACGAGGGGCTGCCCGCCTGAGTCCGGAACCACTGAAGGCTCCAGAACAGTGTTCGGCTGAGAGCCCGGCTTACCGTGGCTCTCATCGACATGATCCGCGGGGATCTTGAACCCCGCGAGTCCAACGTCTGGGACGCCGCCTTGAGGCGCCTCCAGGGCCACCTCCCCCATATCTGGGAGCCTTTGGGACAACACCTCCGTGTTGTCCGCATGCCGAGGAGAAGTGGCCGCCGGGAGTGAGTTCATTGCTGACTCACTCAAGGACCCGTCCGAAGATGACACTTCGGGATGGGCGCTGGCCGGACTGCATACAAGTTCGGCATTACAACAAAACTATGAAGCGGAATTACGATGGAGTGTGGATACTTATGATCGCACCAGGGGCTTCTTCCTAGGCAGCCACCCTTCCTCGCTGTCGGCAGCGGTCGCATAGTAGTCCGGAAGGGACACCTTTCCCTTCTTGGACGTCCCAGCCTCCCCCACCGGGGCGGCCTTCCTATTTTTCTCCCCCCCAGTATGGGGAGGTGGAGTTTCTTCTTGTTTCCCACTGCTTCCGCGGGAGGAATCTGCCTCGTCATCATCAGATGACAAGGGTATGACGGCCTTGCACCGGGGGCCTCTCCTGGTCCCCTGGTCCGCCATCTCCAGCCCCCCATCCTTTCCGGATGGGGCAGCCTCTTCTTCTTCTTCTCCCCCTTCGGGGGAGGAGTGCGCCTCATCGTCTTCGGACGAGGCTTGCGCAATCTTATGTCGGAGACCCTTTTGGGTCCCCGGGGCCTTCTTTTCGGCCTTCTTCTCCGGCCCCTTATAAGGCACCGGGACCAGCATCTTCGTCAGAAGATCATTAGTTGGGCTTTCTGGCAGCGGAGCCGGACAGTCAATCCGCTCCGCTGTCTCTACATGTTCCTGAACATATATACACAATCATTTAAGGATTCCCCATGAGTACATTGGGAAGAACCGAACCCAGTGGCATCCTGAGAACTCACCTGGGTAGGGTGCCGTGCGGCGTGGAGCCCACGGTCCTTGGATATGAGAGGAGGTACTTCGGTGGCCTTGAACAATGCCTTCCACGCGTTCTTGTGCTTCATGTCATAGAGCCTCGGGAGCGTCTGGTGTTCGGCTGGGATGAACTCCCATAGATTGAATGCCCGCCTTTGGCACGACAGAATCCGGCGAATGAGCATGACTTGGATCACGTTGACAAGCTTGATGTTCTTGTCCTTCATGCCCTTGATGCAGTTTATGAATCCGGTCAGCTCTGTAGATTCGCCCCATAGCAGGCCCTACTGTTCCCGGGAGGTGAGCCGCATAGGGGTTCCAGATCGGAACTCGGGGGCCGCCACCCAGTTGGCATCACGCGGCTCGGTGATGTAGAACCACCCTGATTGCCACCCCTTCACGGTTTCTGCAAAGGAGCCGTCAAGCCAGGTGACGTTAGGCATTCTGCCCACCATGGCTCCTCTGCACTCCGCTTGCTGTCCGCTCACGATCTTCGGCTTCACGCAGAAGGTTTGGAGCCACAAGCCGAAATGAGGCTTGATGCGGAGGAAAGCCTCGCATAGGACGATGAACACCGAGATGTTGAGGACAAAGTTCGGGGCTAGATCATGGAAGTCTAGCCCGTAGTAGAACATGAGCCCGCGGACGAAGGGGTGTAGTGGAAACCCCAGTCCACAGACGAAGTGGGCAAGGAACACGACCCTCTTGTGGGGTGCTGGGGTTGGAATGACGTGCCCGCTGTCTGGTAGCCGGTGCGCTATGTTCGCGGCCAAGTATCCAGCCGCCCGAAGACTTGCGATGTTCTTCTCCTTCACGGTGGAAGCCACCCATTTGCCTCCTGCTCCGGACATGTTTAGCTGTGCGGAGAAGACTTGAACTAGGGTGTTGTATCTCGAGGAGGCGAGAGTGGGCAGAGGAGGAAGAAGGCGTGTGTAAGAATGGGGAACTCTTATCCCTTTATAGAGGCGATGAAAGCAGTGCGCCTCCCCACTAGCCTCTTGAGAATCGCTTACTTCCCAAGCGGCACACTTGATGGCACGGAGGGATTACCCATACCTGTATTGATGAGAATCCCGTGATAAGGGGACATGATCTCTGCTTTGACAAGACGTGTCAAGGAAACCGCCTCGCAATGCGCACTGTGGCTGGTTGTGAAAAAACGGTTCGAATAATGACCTGGCTGTAATGGCATGTCAAGTCGTCTAAAAGTTGTCAGCTGAAGTATCATTCTCTCTACGGTGGTATGTGAAGATCATTTTGCAGATCCGGGCACGGCCTACGTGTTCGATAATAACCTTGGAGTATTCGGAAGGAGGAACCCGCCTTGCAACGCCGAAGACAAGACTGTGCGCCGGACTCATCGTCATTGAAGCCTGGTTCAGGGGCTACTGAGGGAGTCCTGGATAAGGGGGTATCCGGACAGCCGGACTGTACACATCGTCCGAACTATAGAAGCGTCAAGATACAAGACTCAAGACTTCGGCTCGTGTCCGGATGGGACTCTCCCTTGCATGGAAGACAAGCTTGACGATCCGGATATTATATTTCCTTCCTTGTAACTGAATACATGTAAACCCTAGCTCTCCGATGTCTATATAAACCGGAGAGGATGGTCCTTAGAAGGCCGATCACAATTACAATCATACCATCATAGGCTAGCTCTTAGGGTTTAGCCTCTACGATCTCGTGGTAGATCTACTCTTGTACTACTCATATCTTCAATATTAATCAAGCAGGAAGTAGGGTTTTACCTCCATCGAGAGGGCCCGAACCTGGGTAAACATTGTGTCCCTTGCTTCCTGTTACCATCAGCCTAAGACACACAGATCGGGACCCCCTACCCGAGATCCACCGGTTTTGACATCGACAAGGGGCATGCCCACTCTCAACAAGCCAAAAGAGTTCATGCCTCCATCCTATGTACTTCATAAGACTAAGGATGGAGAAGTTTATGCAAAATTTGTTGGTCCTTGAAATGCATTCTGGTTCTATGCTATTTGCGTCCCTAAGACCCTTGTGACTAACTTGAGAGGTCCCATTGCAAAATGGGTACCACTAACCAAGTCATAATTGTGTGTAGGTTGCCTTCTCCGGTGGAGTAAAATGGGTGATTGATAGTGGATGTACCAATCATATGACCGGAGATAGCAAATTGCTCTACGATTTCATGGAAGCTATTAAACCATTCATGAGCATTATGTTTGGTGGAGGTTCAGAAGGACAGGTACTCGGGTTGGGCAAGGTGGCTATCACAAATGACATGTCTCTTGCAAATGTCATGCTTGTCCAATCCCTTAAATACCATTTGCTTTCTGTTTGCTGCTACGTCTTGAGCTAGCGTTGGTTTTCCCCGAAGAGGAGAGGGTGATGCAGCAAGTGTAGCGTAAGTATTTCCCTCAGTTTTTGAGAACCAAGGTATCAATCTAGTAGGAGGCTCTTCAAAAGTCCCACGCGCCTACACAAACAAACTGAGAACTGGCAACCAACGCAATAAAGGGGTTGTCAATCCCTTCACGGCCACTTGCGAAAGTGAGATCTGATAGAGATAGTATGATAAGATAAATATATTTTTGGTATTTTATAATATAGATGCAAAAAAGTAAAGATGCAAATAAAAGTAGATTGAAAGCAAATATGATAAGATAGACCCGGGGGCCATAGGTTTCACTAGAGGCTTCTCTCGAGAGCATAAGTATTACGGTGGGTGAACAAATTACTGTCGAGCAATTGATAGAAAAGCGAATAATTATGACGTTATCTAGGCATGATCATATATATAGGCATCACGTCCATAACAAGTAGACCGACTCCTGCCTGCATCTACTACTATTAGTCCACACATCGACCGCTATCCAGCATGCATCTAGAGTATTAAGTTCATAAGAACAGAGTAACGCATTAAGCAAGATGACATGATGTAGAAGGATAAACTCATGCAATATGATATAAACCCCATCTTGTTATCCTCGATGGCAACAATACAATACGTGTCTTGCAACCCTTTCTGTCACTGGGTAAGAACAACGCAAGATTGAACCCAAAGCTAAGCACTTCTCCCATGGCAAGGAAGATCAATCTAGTAGGCCAAACCAAACCGATAATTCAAAGAGACCTGCAAAGATAACTCAATCATACATAAAAGAATTCAGAGAAGATTCAATTAATATCCATAGATAAATCTGATCATAAACCCACAATTCATCGGATCTCAACAAACACACTGCAAAAAGAGATTACATCGAATAGATCTCCACAAGAGATGGGGAGAACATTGTATTGAGATCCAAAAAGAGAGAAGAAGCCATCTAGCTAATAACTATGGAGCCGTAGGTCTGTGGTAAACTACTCACAACTCATAGGAGGGGCAACGATGTTGATGTAGAGGCCCTCCACGGTCGATTCCCCCTCCAGCAGAGTGCCGGCGAAGGCTCCAAGATAGGATCTCGCGGATACAGAAGGTTACAGTGGTGGAAATTGTGTTTCGTGGTGCGCCTGGATGTTTTCGGGGTCCGTAGGTATATATAGGAGTAAGAAGTACGTCGGTGGACGCCCGAGGGGCCCACGAGACAGGGGGCACGCCCTATAGGGGGCGCCCTCCTATCTTGTGGAGGCTCCGGTTGTTTCTCGACTTGCACCCCAAACTCTTTGGATCTTGTTCGTTCCAAAAATCACGCTCCCGAAGGTTTCATTCCGTTTGGACTCCGTCTGATATTCATTTTCTTCGAAATACTGAAATAGGCAAAAAAAACAGAAATATGGGCTGGGCCTCCGGTTAGTAGGTTAGTCCCAAAAATGATAATAATAATAAAATAAAGCCCATAAACATCCAAAACAGGTAATATAATAGCATGGAACAATCAAAAATTATAGATACGTTGGAGACATATCAAGCATCCCCAAGCTTAATTCCTGCTCGTCCTCGAGTAGGTAAATGATAAAAAGAGAATTTTTGATGTGGAATGCTACCTAGCATAATTCTCAATGTAATTTTCTTTAATGTGGCATGAATGTTCAGATCCAAAGAATACAAAATAAAAGTCCATATTGACATAAGAAATAATAATACTTCAAGCATACTAAGCAAAGTAATCATGTCTTCTCAAAATAACATGGCCAAAGAAAGTTATCCCTACAAAATCATATAGTCTGGCTGTTGCTCTATCTTCATCACACAAAGTATTTAATCATGCACAACCCTGATGACGAGCCAAGCAATTGTTTCATACTTTAATAATCTCAAACTCTTTCAACTTTCACGCAATACATGAGCGTGAGCCATGGACATAGCACTATATGAGGAATAGAATGGTGGTTGTGAAGAAGACAAAAAAGGAGAAGATAGTCTCACATCCACTAGGCGTATCAACAGGCTATAGAGATGCCCATTAATAGATATCAATGTGAGTGAGTAGGGATTGCCATGCAACGGATGCACTAGAGCTATAAATATATGAAATCTCAACAAAAGAAAACTAGTGGGTGTGCATCCAACTTGCTTGCTCACGAAGACCTAGGGCATTTTTGAGGAAGCCCATCATTGGAATATACAAGCCAAGTTCTATAATGAAAAATTCCCACTAGTATATGAAAGTGACAACATATGAGACTCTCTATCATGAAGATCATGGTGCTATTTTGAAGCACAAGTGTGGAAAAAGAGATAGTAGCATTGTACCTTCTCTCTTTTTCTCTCATTCTTTTTTTCTTTTTTCTTTTTTTTTCTTTGGCCTTTTTTTGGCCTTTCTCTTTTTTTTTCTTTTTGTAAAGTCCGAAGCCTCATCCCGACTTGTGGGGGAATCATAGTCTTCAACATCCTTTCCTCACTAGGACAATGCTCTAATAATGGAGATCATCACACTTCTATGGATTTACAACTAAAAAATTACAAATCAAAGCTAGAACAAGATATGACTCCATGTGAATGCTTCCGACGGTATACCGGGATATGCAATGAATCAAGAGCGACATGCATGAAGATTATGATGGTGGCTTTGCCACAAATACGATGTCAACTACATCATCATGCAAAGAGCAATATGACAATGATGAAATGTGTCATAATAAACGGAATGGTGGAAAGTTGCATGACAATATATCTCGGAAAGGCTATGGAAATGCCATAATAGGTAGGTATGGTGGCTGTTTTGAGGAAGGTATATGGTGGGTGTATGGTACCGGTGAAAGTTGCACGGTACAAGAGAGGCTAGCAATAATGGAAGGGTGAAAGGGTGCGTATAATCCATGGACTCAACATTAGTCAAAAGAACTCATATAATTGTTGTAAAAATTTAGAAGTCATCAAAAACCAAAGCACCAGCGCATGCTCCTAGGGGGATAGATTGGTAGGAAAAGACCATCGCTCATCCCGACTGCCACTCATAAGGAAGACATTCAATAGATAAAATTGTGCTCCAACTTCATCACAAAGCGGTTCACCATACGTGCATGCTACGGGAATCACAAACTTCAACAAAAGCATTCTTTAAATTCATAATCACCCAACTAGCATGACTTTAATATCATTACCTCCATATCTCAAAACAATTATCAAGCATCAAATTGATCATAGCATCCAATTCACTTTCTATGATAGTTTTTATTATACCCAACTTGGATGCTCATCATTCTAGGACCAAATTATAACCATAGAAAATACCATGCTTCTCTAAAAGACTCACAAAATAATATAAGTGAAGCATGAGAGACCAGCAATTTCTTCAAAATTAATCCACCACCATGCTCTAAAAGATATAAGTGAAGCACTAGAGCAAAAACTATCAAGCTCAAAAGATATAAGTGAAGCACATAGAGTATTCTAGCAAATTCTAATCAAATAGGCTTCTCCCAAAAGGTGTGTACAGCAAGGATGATTGTGGTAAACTAACAAGCAAATACCAATATAATACACGACGCTCCAAGCAAAACACATATCATGTGGCGAATAAAAATATAGCTCCAAGTAAGGTTACCAATAAACGAAGACGAAAGAGGGGATGCCTTCCCGGGGCATCCCCAAGCTTAGGCTTTTGGCTATTCTTGAATATATTGGGGTGCCTTGGTCATCCCCAAGCTTAGGCTCTTGCCACTCTTTATTCCATAGTCCATAAAAGCTTTACCCAAAACTTGAAAACTTCACAACACAAAACTCAACAGGAAATCTTATAAGCTCCGTTAGTGAAAGAAAACAAAACCACCACATAAGGTACTGTAGTGAACTCATTCTTTATTTATTTTGGTGTTAAACCTACTGTATTCCAACTTCCTTATGGTTTATAAACTAATTTATTAGCCATAGATGCCTTGAAATAAGCAAACAACACATGAAAAAACAGAATCTGTCAAAAACAGAACAGTCTGTAGAAATCTGTAACTAATGCAAACTTATGGAACTCTATAAATCCTACCAAAATAGGAAGTACTGGAAATTTTTTTTATTGATCGGCATCAAAAAGAATCAACGCGAAAGCACGTTTCTGTGATTTATTGATTTTTTTCTCGTGAGCGCAAAGTTTCTGTTTTTCAGCAGAATCAAATCAACCATCATCATAGTTTATCCTATAGGTTTTACTTGGCACAAACACTAAACAAAAGATAAAAACACATCTAAACAGAAAGTAGAAACAAAATTTAACACTAAACAGGAACAAAAACGAATAACATAAAGAAAATTGGGTTGCCTCCCAACTAGCGCTATCGTTTAACGCCCCTAGCTAGGCATAAAAGCTCGTTTAACGCCCCTAGCTAGGCATAAAAGCGAAGATAGATCTAACGAGTGCCATCTTTCGCACTTGATTCATAAGTAGCACGATTGCGATCTCCAGGGATCTCTCCCTTTTTAGTAATGGCCAAACCTTTAGGCAAAAATTCAAGAAATTCATTGGTAGCAAAAGGTTCCTTAATGATAGAGAGACCATTGGGGAGAACACAAATAGATTTGAGGTCCGCGTCTCCCTTACTAGAAGTTTCACCTTTATTTTTAGGAACATAGATGAGTTTGGTGGTTTTTGTAGGGGGTTTTGGGGTATTTTTCATGGGATAAAAAGCCGAACCTAAGTTGGTAATTATATCCTCAAGTTTACTAATTCTAGCAGAATCGAGATATATTTTTTCATTAACTATAGGTTCTTTTGCGTTAAGATTTTTCAAGGTAACTCCAACCCTAGATTCATATTGGGTGATAACATCATGAATCTTTTTATCCAAATTTTCAATCAACTCAACAGTGGCAATTTTATTTTCAATAATATCAAGCCGTTGCATAACGTGTTCTCAAGTTAAAACAGTTCCATTAACCAAAAGAGGTGGTGAGCCAAATAAATCTAACATAGCTCTATAAGCGTCAAACGTATGGCTACTCATGAAATCACCTCCGGTAGCAATATCAAGAACACATCTATTCCAAGGACTAATGCCTACATAAAAATTGCGGAGAAGAACGGAAGTGGAAAGCTTCCTAGGAGATTTATATTGGGCATTGCAAATTCTATGCCAAGCATCTTTTAAATTTTCTCCCTCCCTTTGCTTAAAATTGAGAATTTCTTGTTCGGGAGAGATAATAAGGATAGGAGGACTAGCCATAATGACGAGGTAAATGAGCAAACACACGGGCAACTGAAAAAGGCAAGCGAAAAGAGAGGAGGAGATTGGGAAAGAGAGGGCGAATAAAACGGCAAGGGTGAAGTGGGGGAGAGGAAAACGAGAGGCAAATGGCAAATAATGTAAATGCGAGGGAGATGAGTTTGTGATGGGTACTTGGTATGTCTTGACTTGAGCGAAGACCTCCCCGGCAACGGCGCCAGAAATCCTTCTTGCTATGTCTTTAGCTAGCGTTGGTTTTCCCCGAAGAGGAGAGGGTGATGCAGCAAGTGTAGCGTAAGTATTTCCCTCAGTTTTTGAGAACCAAGGTATCAATCCAGTAGGAGGCTCCTCAAAAGTCCCACGCGCCTACACAAACAAACTGAGAACTCGCAACCAACGCAATAAAGGGGTTGTCAATCCCTTCACGGCCACTTGCGAAAGTGAGATCTGATAGAGATAGTATGATAAGATAAATATATTTTTGGTATTTTATAATATAGATGCAAAAAGTAAAGATGCAAATAAAAGTAGATTGAAAGCAAATATGATAAGAGATAGACCCGGGGGCCATAGGTTTCACTAGAGGCTTCTCTCGAGAAGTATTACGGTGGGTGAACAAATTACTGTCGAGCAATTGATAGAAAAGCGAATAATTATGACGTTATCTAGGCATGATCATGTATATAGGCATCACGTCCATAACAAGTAGACCGACTCCTGCCTGCATCTACTACTATTACTCCACACATCGACCACTATCCAGCATGCATCTAGAGTATTAAGTTCATAAGAACAGAGTAACGCATTAAGCAAGATGACATGATGTAGAGGATAAACTCATGCAATATGATATAAACCCCATCTTCTTATCCTCGATGGAAACAATACAATACGTGTCTTGCAACCCTTTCTGTCACTGGGTAAGAACACCGCAAGATTGAACCCAAAGCTAAGCACTTCTCCCATGGCAACAAAGATGAATTTAATAGGCCAAACCAAACCGATAATTCGAAGAGACTTGAAAAGATAACTCAATCATACATAAAAGAATTCAGAGAAGATTCAATTAATATCCATAGATAAATCTGATCATAAACCCACAATTCATCGGATCTCGACAAACACACCGCAAAAAGAGATTTCATCGAATAGATCTCCACAAGAGAGGGGGAAAACATTGTATTGAGATCCAAAAAGAGAGAAGAAGCCATCTAGCTAATAACTATGGCCCCGTAGGTCTGTGGGAAACTACTCACACTCATAGGAGAGGAAAGGATGTTGATGTAGAGGCCCTCCATGGTCGATTCCCCCTCCGGCAGAGTGCCGACGAAGGCTCCAAGATGGGATCATGCGGATACAGAAGGTTACGATGGTGGAAATTGTGTTTCGTGGTGCCCCTGGATGTTTTCGGGGTCCGTAGGTATATATAGGAGGAAGAAGTACGTCGGTGGACGCCCGAGGGGCCCACGAGATAGGGGGGCGCGCCCTACAGGGGGGGTGCTATCTCGTGGAGGCTCCGGTTGTTTCTTGACTTGCACTCCAAGCTCTATGGATCTTGTTCATTCCAAAAATGACGCTCCCGAAGGTTTCATTCCGTTTGGACTCCGTTTGATATTCCTTTTCTTCGAAATACTGAAATAGGCAAAAAACAGCAATATGGGCTAAGCGTCCGGTTAGTAGGTTAGTCCCAAAAAGATAATAATGTATAAAATAAGGCCCATAAACATCCAAAACAGGTAATATAATAGCATGGAACAATAAAAAATTATAGATATGTTGGAGACGTATCATTCGCCAATTGGCTTCTATTGGTTATGATACACTCTTTGGACTAAAGGATGTGAAAGTCTTTAAGAGAGATACTCTCGAACTGGCCTTTGTTGGAGAGTTGGATGGCAACCTTTACACGGTTGATTTCTCGAAAGAGAGCACATTCCATGCAACTTGTCTAATGGCCAAGTCCAACAAGGGGTGGCTATGGCATCGCCGGCTAGCCCATGTCGCCATGAGAAATCTTCAAGATCTCTTAAAGGGGAATCACATCCTTGCACTAACCAATGTCACTTTTGAGAAAGATCGTGTGTGTAGTGCATGCATAGCCGGGAAGCAACATCAATCAAAGCACCCACCCAAAAATATAGTATCTACATCAAGGCCCCTAGAGCTCCTTCATGTGGATCTTTTTGGGCCTCCTTCACGGGATAGTCTTGGTGGGAAAAAGTATGGACTTGTCATTGTTGATGATTACTCAAGATATACATGGGTGTTCTTCCTCAAGTCCAAGGACGAGACAAAGATCACCTTCATTGATTTTGCCAAGCAAGCACAACGCAAGTTTGACAAAGAAATCTTGGCAATAAGAAGTGACAAGGGATCTGAATTCAAGATCTATACCTTCGAAGAATTCCTTAGTGATGAAGGGATTGAGCATCAATATTCAGCTCCATACACTCCTCAGCAAAATGGTGTAGCCGAAAGGAAGAACCGTACACTTGTAGAGATGGCAAGGTCCAGGTTGGATGAATGCAAGTCACCACATAGTTTTTGGGCCGAAGCTGTCAACACTACATGCCATGCATCAAACTGGCTCTTCCTCTGTACTATATTGGAAAAGACTCTATATGAGCTCCTAACTGGGAACAAGCCAAATGTCAAGTACTTTCGTGTATTTGGGTGCAAATGTTTCATCCTCAACAAAAGAGAACGGCTAGGAAAATTTCAATCCAAAACAATTGAGGGCATATTTTTTGGCTATGGATCAAACTCTCACGCCTATAGAGTCTACAACAAATCCAATGGATGTGTTGTAGAAACTTGTGACGTGGTGTTTGATGAATTTAATGGCTCCCATGGGGAGCAAGTTGATCTAAGTGATGTAGGTGAAGAAGATTCCTCTCAAGACATCTTGGCCATGGGAGTTGGTGCTCTTCTTCCAATGGAACAAGAACCCCATGATGATGATGATGAAGAAGATGGAAATTTCACACATCATCAAACTACTTCAACACCCATACCACAACAAACTCCTATTGTTCAACCGATGCCCTTTGCCCAAGTACAAGAAGATGATCAAGTTCCTCTTCAAAATAATCTTCAAGAACAAGATCATCATCAAGGGCAAGAACAAGAAAGTCCAATCATTGATCATTAACCTCAACAAATGCAATATGAAGAAGAAGATCTTCCACCACACATTAATGATCCATATGTTGAGGATGTGGATGATGGACATGAAGTTGAACCTCGTGAAACCCTTACCTCCATCATGCCTCGAGTGGCCGGTCGTGTTGATGTTGACAAAATTCTCACCGGCATATCAGAAGGTAGAGTCACTCGTAAACATTTGACAAACTTTTGTGCTCACTTCTCGTTTGTGTCTAGTGTTGAGCCCCTCAAGGTACAAGATGCATTGATGGACAACGATTGGCTCGTTTCTATGCAAGAAGAGTTGAACAGTTTTGAACGCAACCAAGTGTGGTCATTAGTCAAGAGGCCACCTACCGAGCACAACGTCATTGGAACAAAATGGATTTTAAAGAACAAGCAAGATGAGAATGGTGTAATCATCCGTAACAAGGCAAGGTTAGTGGCACAATGGTACTCACAAGTTGAAGGTTTGGACTTTGGTGAGACCTTAGCCCCCGTTGCCTGTCTTGAATCCATTCACATCTTACTTGCTTATGCCGCTTTCAATGGCTTTAGATTAACATCAAATGGATATGAAGAGTGCTTTCCTTAATGGTCCTCTACAAGAAGAAGTATATGTGTCACAACCACCTGGGTTCGTTGATCCTGATCACAAAGACTATGTGTACAAACTTCATAAGGCTATGTATGGCCTCAAACGAGCACCTCGTGCTTGGTATGATCATTTAAAGAAGTTTTTACTCGATGATGGTTTTGCGAGAGGGGTGATAGATGCCACTCTTTTTACTAAGAGGGACAAGGGTGATTTGGTCTTATGCCAAATCTATGTAGATTATATCATTTTTGGTTCTCCTAACATTCATTTGTGCAAGAAGTTTGCGGCTTCAATGACGAAGAATTTTGAAATGTCAATGCGGATTTGAAGTTCTTTCTTGGATTTCAAATTCAACAATTTCAAGAAGGAATTTTCTTATCGCAAGCAAAGTACCTCAAGGATATCCTAGAGAAGTTTGGCATGTCTGATGCTAGTCCATGGAAGACTCTCATGCCAACCAAAATTGCTCACTGAAGACACAAATGGTACTCCTTTCGACCCATCTATTTACTGCTCTATGATTGGTTCATTGCTTTACCTTTGTGCATCTAGACCAGACATCATGTTCAGTGTATGCATGTGTGCTAGATTTGAAGCTTCCCCTAGGGAAAGTCATCATAAGGCGGTTAAGCATATTCTTAGATAACTTGTTCACACCCCAAAGTTGAGTCTATGGTACCCCAAGGATGCTAAGTTTGATCTCATTGGGTACACGGATGCGGATTGGGCTGGAGACAAAGTGGATCGTAAGTCCACATCCGGTGCATGTCAGTTTCTTGGACGCTCCTTGGTAAGTTGGTCCTCAAAGAAACAAAATTGTATTGCCCTCTCTACTGTAGAAGCTGAATACATTGCAACTGCCAGTTGTGCAACTCAATTACTTGGATGAGGAAAACTTTGAAGGATTACGGTATCACCTATAGACATGTGCCTCTTCTATGTGATAATGAAAGTGCCATCAATATTGCTGAGAACCCCAAGGATCCTACCCGCACTAAGCACATTGATATTAGGTATCACTTCTTGAGGGATCATGTAGAAAAGGGTGATATTCACATTGATCACATTTGTACAAATTTGCAACTAGCAGATATTTTCACCAAACCATTGGATGAAGCAAGGTTTTGTCGACTTAGACATGAACTTTGTATCTTGGAGCTTGACAATATTATGTGAAATCTAGTATCCATTCATGCATGAAATTAATGTCTTGTCTTAATGTAGGCATATATTTAGGGTGAGACACTCAACTCATGAGTATCCTCACCCTATGAAATGCATAAAAAGAACAAACACTCTCAAAGCTACCATGACATCTAACTATGGTGCTTTCCATGATGGAGTAGTGGTTATGCACTCAGAGTTCCAATCTTTCCGTGCCATGTCACGTATACTCATGCATGGTGGCAGTAGCCACCGCTCTTGTCATTAGAACAATATATGAGCGGTATATGTTTTATTGTTGTTGGCATAGGATACTCATTGCTTAACAGAAATTCTTACTACGTACGGTAATCATCATCTCCTCATCATGATTAGTAGCACAAACAATTGCACACTACTCCTCTAAAAAATTCTTATATGCTTCCGGACGTCCGTTATGTGCTGGACGTCCGTAAAAACCTTTCTGTTGACCTAAGCCCAGTCGTCTAGCCTATCCGGACGTCCATGGATTCCTGGTCGTCTGGACGTTTCTCCGACACCGGACGTCCGTCGCGCTCTGGTCGTCCGTAAAAACCTTTCTGGTGCCCTCAGCACGGTCGTCTGGACTATTCGAACGTCCGTTCATTCTTTTCCTACCCAGGCGTCGGTCGTCCGTAATTCTCTGGTCGTCCAGACGATTTCTCAGGCCCCTATATACAGCACGGGGTGGGTTTTCGGGTCAGTTACCATAATCCATTCAACTCCTCTCCTTTGTTCCCCACCGCCTCCACCCCTGTCTCGCGGCTCCTCGCTGTGGCCGCATGCCGCCCGAGCCCCTCGCCGTGGCCGCTCACCGCTCAGGGTCCTTGCAGTTGCCATGCCACTCGCAGTGGTCGCTCAGGTCGCCTCTGTCCCCGCTCGAGCTCCTCGCCGTCGTCACACCACTCGTCATGGCCACTCGGCCCGTTGACTGATTCGCTCCGGTCGCCATCTTCCTCCGCATTCTTCACTCCAAGGTCGTGATGCCCAAGACCAAGCACTCCACACGCAAGCAAGTCACCGGTGGGCCGTCTCACACGTATCGTCGTGGTGGCTCCGATGACTCACAGGAGCGGGCTCGTCCCCGGAAGCGTGTCGCCCGTCCTCACACCTCTTCTAGCAACTCCTCCTCGGAGGGATCCGACTATGAGGATGACCTGGAGGATTTGGAACAACCCGCGTTTGTTGCTGTTCGCACTTCCGCACCCAAGCCGGGGACTCATAGACCCACCTTCCAGCCTCCTCATCCTCTGGTGCAACCCCACGGTGATGCTCGTCATATCTCTCTTGAACCTCCTTTACCACTCGGCCACCACGTTAAGCGGTTCAATGAGGTTCCCATCGCATCTTATCTTAAGTTGCGTCGTGATGTTGATCAGTTTACAGTTGTTAGTGACTCTCAGGACAATCGTTTTCGCACTAATGTCCAAGCCGACATCTTTACCACTATCGTCATTCCTAAAGGCTTGTCTCTCCATGTATGCATTGACTTAGAGCATATTCGCACTCATCCGGATAAAAATCCGGGGTCTATTGAGTTCATTGAGTCATCTAATCTTGCTGCTCCATTGGCATTTCAACATGACTTCAACCAAGCTGCCATTCATCAATTCTATGCCACATGTTATTTTGGTCCAAATAACACTGTCACTTGGATAACCTCTGACACCGTGCTCACAACATCTTATGCTCAATTAGTTACTGCTCTTGGGTTTCCTGACACCAGTTTCAAAATCCACAAGGACGACCCCAACCATAGGCCCAAGGGCATTGATGTCTATGCAGATCTTCTCAAACCAATAGAAACTTTGTCTAACATCACTACAAAAAAAAGACACATCCGTGACATTTTGGGCTGAACGAATTTTTTTCTGTCATACATATGACACTTCTATGACGATAATTGTGACAAAACCCGGTATCATCATAGATGTGGTGGGCTCCTACTTCTATGACAAAAAATCATGACAGAAAATGGGCTTTTCGTCCTAGGCGGGCCGGAGACGCAGCTGCATGACATTCTTTGGGCCGTCTGTTTGGGATATAACTATTTGTGTAAGCCGCCCAGGAGGGGCCAGGTTACGCGAAGAAGACTTACCAAAGAGAAGCCCAAGACCAAGGGTGAAGATGGCGGTTCATAAAGGGCTTAAGGCCCGCAAGCGACTTAAGGCCCGGTGTAATAAACCGCCATAGTAATATTACTTGTATCATAAGGTAGACTTAACTAGTCACCGAGCCGGACATTGTTTATAAGTCGGACGAGACTCTGTAAGCCACAGGGCGTCAACCCATGTATACAAGGGGACGACCCGCTGGCAACTTAGGGCAAGAAACAACTCATCGACAACCGGGCATAGCGTATCTTGCTCCCTAGTCATCGAAACATCAATACCAACCCAACTAGACGTAGGCCTTACCTTCACCGTAAGGGGCCGAACTAGTATAAACCCTCCTGTGTCCTTTGTCCCGATTAACCCCTTCAAGCTTCCTACTTGCGATGGCTCCACAACTAAGTCCTTTCACGAGGACATCTGACGTGACAATTCCACGATAGTTGGCGCCCACCGTGGGGCCAGCGCATGGTGGATTTGAGTTCTTGAAGGGCAGCTTCGAAGGGCTCAATGGATACGTAGTGGGCCGGATGACCAAGAGTCATCCCGGCAAGATCTACATCGACGACGAAGGCTGGGGCCCCGACGTCGGCTCAATTGAGTACGGGTACCGGGTCCCCTTCGGAGGGATCCACGTCTTCATCGGCCGGATTGGCGAGACGGGGCCTGAGCCGGACAACTGCACCGACCTCGTCGAGACGGCTCAGCGTGCGAAAACCGCCCAAGCTCAACCCGGCATGAAGCGTGTCTTTGTGGGCTGTGTCCACGGAGAAGAGCTTTCCGAAAGTCCTGAAGATGGTGGTGAGACGGCCGTCCACTCTGACGGTGATTCGTCCATCGGTTCAACAGATTCTCTGTATCAAGTTCAAGATGGTGTGCTCGGGGGCTGTTCCGATGGCTTCAGTATTTCGGACCCCTGTGAGTCGCCGAATTGGGCAGGAGTCTTCATGGCTGGGACTCAACCCGGTCAAAACTCTATAGCCGCTACTGCAGTTACGTCCGGGATAGGAGCGGCCGGGGCAGGAGGCCCTGTGCGCCCGCCGGCTCAAGTGCTCATAGACCTCATGGACAAGCTTACGACCCTGTTAACCGCCATGGTTATCCCTGCGAACAAAGATGAGCATGACACAGAGGTGGCACGGGTACGTGAGGAGATAGCTCAGGCCAAGGAGGCCTTGGAAGCTGAGGATACTAGACTAGCTACAGAGCGGGCGGCTCTCGACGCCCGGGCATAGCGGTTTCCATCGGAGGCTTACCAGCTCATGATGAGCTTAAACGCCTCCAATGAGGTAATGAGGAGGAGACACCAGAAGACCCAATCCCGGTTACCTCCGAATTACGACCCTCGGGTTCTTTTTGCTACACCCGGAGCCGGCGCAAGTAACCCGTCAGATGCCAATCAGCTTATGACATCCGGAGCAGGAGGACCGGCTCAGCGTCGAGAGATGCCACCTCCTCATATGAGCATGGCACTGCCATGTTATGTGCCGATACCGCCGGGTCACTTTTCCAACCCCATGGAGAACTTAATCGCAACATCAGCGTGTCTGGTGGCTCTCCCAGTGGATGGTGATGATCCAACAGCGGTGGAGACCCGAAGAATCAGGGAACTTGTTCAGATGGCCCTGGCTCAGCAAGAGACCTATTCTTATAGCCGGGATAGGATTCATTCAACTCCTCCGCCTTGGTTAGCACCGCCTCATCAGAACCAGAGTCCCAGTTACAGCAGGCACATGAAATCTGAACCTTTGTCAAGCAACGCCCAACGCCGCGACCAACATGGTGGCTATAACCCGATGCAGGACCGAGTACGCCAGGAGAATGTGCGGGCGGCTCAGCTGGCGGCTCAACAGGCGGCACGTCAGAATGTTACAGAGTATCCAATGACTTCCACTGAGATGGGAGTAGCCACCAGAACCGGTGGTGTTCCTTGTTTGATACCGGCTTTGCGTAACATGCGCCTGCCCAAGGACTTCAAGGGACCTCGAAAGGTGCCGAATTACATGGCCGATTTACAACCTGGAGCCTGGATTGAGAGCTATGAGATGGCCATGGAGCCGTTGGAAGTCAGCGACGCGGCAATGGCTAAATATTTCACCATGATGTTAGATGGAACGGCCCGGTCTTGGTTAAAGAGTTTACCACCCAATTCCATTGGTTTGTGGAAGGAGTTAAAAGCCCGTTTCATCCAGAACTTCAAGGACACCTGTAAGCAGTCTATGTCAATCGTGGACTTGACGAAATTGTAAGCAGGGGGAGGGAGAATCCACCACCCATTGGGTACACCGGGTCAAGGAGATAATTCATTCATCTGATACGATGGATGCCGGCTCTGCAGTCCTCATGTTGGAGAAAAATTGCAGCTTTGAGCCATTGAGGCATAAACTGGGGCACCTTAAGCGCGACTGTAGGGATATGGGCACGCTGATGGCGACTTTAGTCAAATATGCCGATTCTGATAGTACCAAGGATCCCGCATCTGATGATGAGAAGACAGGGAAGGGAAAAAGGAACGGCAATGGAAAGGGTCAACAGCACAACCCGGGGAATCAAAGCGGCAATAAGCGTAAGGCGGACGGCAACCCGGAGCTTGTAGCCAACGCTAATACACAGGGTAACAATCAGAGACGTAAGGGTAAGTGGCCTCGATCCGGCGGGACAGGCCCATCTCTTGAGTAGCTACTCAATGAGCACTGCCCGAAACACGGCACCCGGGAGCACCCCGCTACACACCTGTGGAAGGATTGCGCGATCATGAAGGCATTTAAAAAATCCAATACCTTTGATGGTGGTCATGGATCGGGCGGCGGTTCAGGGTCTGGCGGCTTTCATGGCCCGGGTGGTGGTTCAATTTCCGGTTTTCAGGGACAACCGGGCGGAAATAATCAGCAGCAATCTGGTCAGGGAGGACAACAGCAGCAGCAGTCGGGTTATCAGAGCCATCCGAAACAGTTGAGTGGTGGGCAGTACCATGTGTTTACCACTAGGTTATGCAAACATGACCAGAAGGTTCTTAAGAGGGCCGTAAATTCGGTTGAACCGGCAATTCCTCGTTATTTGAGATGGTCAGAGCAACCCATCATATGGAGCAGAGAGGATCACCCTCCCCCGAGTTGATAATCTGGGTCAGTTAGCCTTGGTGGTGGCACCCCAGGTTGGTGGATATAAATTCACTAAGGTACTCATGGACGGAGGTAGTAGCATCAATATCCTCTATTATGATACTTTCCAGCGCATGGAGTTGACTGAGAAGAATCTGAGAACATCCAACACTGTTTTCCATGGGGTGGTTCCAGGCAAGTCAGCTTACCCATTTGGCAAGATTGAATTGGAGGTGGCCTTTGGAGATGAGTATGATTCCAGGGCTGAGAAATTGACGTTTGAAGTGGTCAATATCAGGAGTCCATATCACGCTTTGTTTGGGCGACCGGCTTATGGTAAATTCATGGCACGGCCGTGTTACGTTTACTTACAGCTCAAGATGCCGGGTTACAAGGGCACCATCACTGTGCATGGGAGTCGAAAGGTGGCTTTGGAATGTGAAGAAGGCGACGCGGCTTACTGAGACTGGCTGTGCCGCGGAGGAACTTATGTTTTATCAAGACAACGTTGACCCGGCGGATATGACCTCCCTCAAGAAACCAACTACTGAGCATGACCCGGCGTTGAAGTTTAAATCGGCCGCTGAGACAAAGCTTGTTGACTTTACCCCAGGAGATGCCTCTAAGCAGTTCAGTATCAGTGCCAACTTGGATCCTAAATAGGAAAGCGCGCTCATCGAGTTCATCCGTGAGAATCGGGACATCTTTGCATGGAAACCTTCTGACATGCCGGGTGTACCGAGGGAACTCGCTGAGCACACTCTTAATATTGATCCAAAGTATAAGCCGGTCAGGCAGTTTCTCCGACGGTTCAATGAGGAGAGACAGAAAGCTATTGGGGAAGAGGTCGCCCGGCTTTTAGCGGCCGGGTTTATTGTTGAAGTTTTTCACCCGGAGTGGTTGGCTAACCCGGTGTTAGTGCTCAAGAAGAATGGCACTTGGCGGATGTGTGTGGATTACACAGACTTAAACAAAGCTTGTCCGCCTGATCCTTTTGCTCTCCCCCGTATTGATCAAATCATTGATGCTACGGCGGGTTGTGAACGTTTGAGCTTCTTGGATGCTTACTCTAGTTATCATCAGATCAAGATGGCAATTAAGGACCAGGAGAAGACAACTTTAATCACTCCGTTTGGGGCCTCCTATTATGTATCTATGTCGTTTGGACTCAAGAGTGCCCAGGCGACTTATCAGCGATGTGTACAGAACTGTTTGCACGATCAAATTGGGCGTAATGTTCATGCTTAGGTGGATGACATCGTGGTGAAATCCAGAGAAAATGGAACCTTGATATCTGACTTGAGAGAGACCTTTGACAATCTCCGGGTTTACAAGATGATGCTTAACCCGGCCAAGTGTGTTTTTGGTGTACCCGCGGGCAAGATCTTGGGTTTTCTGGTATCGAATAGAGGCATTGAAGCTAATTCGGAGAAAATCACGGCGATTACCTCTCTGGCTAAGCCGGCGTGTATCAATGATGTTCAGCGCCTGGCGGGTCGTGTTGCCGCTTTAAGCCAGTTCATAAGCCGGTTAGGGGAGAAGGCCTTACCGCTATATCAGGTGATGAAGAAAACAGACACCTTTGTCTGGAGTGACGCTGCTAACACTGCCTTTGAAGATTCCAAGAGATAGTTGTCTGAGCCACCGGTTCTAGCGGCTCCCATTGACAGAGAGCCGTTGATGTTGTATGTGGCTGCTAATTCACGAGCAGTTAGTGTTGCCATCGTGGTGGAGCGTAAGGAAGCCGGCAAGGAACATCCGGTTCAACGACTGGTTTATTATATCAGTGAGCTGCTCATTGAGTCGAAGCAAAGGTATCCCCATTGGCAGAAACTTGTTTATGGCGTGTTCATGGCAAACCGGAAACTGAAGCAGTATTTCCAAAGTCATCCTATAACGGTGGTAAGTTCAGCCCCTCTGGGAGACATCATTCAAAACCGGGAGGCCACATGGCGGACTGCTAAGTGGGCTATTGAGCTTGGGCCCTATGGGTTGAAGTATATGCCTCGTACTGCTATCAAATCTCAGGCCTTGGTCGATTTTATCAATGATTGGACAAAGCTGCAGGCACCTGAGGAGAAGCCGGATAACACGTATTGGACTATTCACTTTGATGGGTCCAGGCAGTTAGAAGGCTCGGGGGCTGGCGTTGTGTTAACTTCCTCTCGAGGTGACAAATTTCGTTATGTGCTCCAGCTCATGTTTCCTTGTACTAACAATACAGCTGAATACGAGGCCTTGCTCCATGGTCTCCGGATGGCCAAGGAGATGAATTTGAGCCGGGTAAGGTGTTTGGGTGACTCAGATCTCGTAGCTCAACAGGTCTCCGACAAGTGGGATTCTAAAGATCCCCTTATGGCGGCTTACCATCGGGAAGTAGATGTTGTGGCCGGACATTTCAAAGGTTATTAGGTGGAGCACATTGATCGAAGGAAGAATGAGGCGGCTGACGCTTTAAGCCGGCTGGGATCTCAACATAAGCCGGTGCTACCTAACACCTTTCTTGATGTTTTGCATAACCCTTCTGTCAAGGTGCCTACAGAGGAAGAACTAGCGGTGCCAGACCCGGAGGCACAGCTGGTGGCGGCTCTTCATGTCATCTCGGATTGGACCGTGCCATATTTGGCCTATATGACCCGGGGAGAGTTACCAGAGGATGAAACTTTGGCAAGGCAAATTGTGAGACGATCCAAATCCATGACAATTGTTAATGGTGAGTTGCATCATTGTAGTGTGACAAGGGCGTTTCAACGCTGTGTGTCACCTAGAGAGGGACAAGAGATACTTCGTGAGATTCATGAAGGAGATTGTGGTCATCATGCCGGCTCAAAATCTCTTGTGGCCATGGCTTTCCGTCATGGTTTCTACTAGCTCACGGCTCATGCCGATGCGGAGGATCTGGTCAGTAAATGTGACGGTTGTCAGAAGTTCTCACGGCGTACTCATGTTCCAGCTCAGGAATTTAGGATGATCCCGATTACCTGGCCGTTCGCAGTCTGGGGGCTTGACATGGTTGGACATTTCAAAAGGTCTAAGGATAAAAAGACACATCTCCTGGTGGCAGTGGATAAGTTTACAAAGTGGGTTGAGGCGGAGCCAGTCAGTAAGTGTGATGCGGCCACAGCGGTTCAGTTCATGAAAAAGGTGATCTTTGGCTTTGGTTTCCCACACAACATTATAACTGATAATGGTACTATCCTTTCCAAGGGAGCCATGGAAGAGTTCTGTCAGCGAGAACATATCCGGCTTGATGTTTCGACTGTTGCTCATCCTCAATCCAATGGTCAAGCAGAAAGAGTTAATCAAGAGATACTAAAGGGTATTAAACCCCGGCTCTTAGTCCCCTTAAAATGGACACCGGGTTGCTGGGTGGAGGAGTTACCCTCTGTACTATGGAGCATCAACACTACGCCTAACAGATCTATGGGTTATACACCTTTTGTCATGGTCTATGGAGTAGAGGCAGTTCTACCAAGTGACATCCGACACGACTCACCCCGTGTGGCGGCTTATGTTGAGGCGGACAACGAAAAGGCTCGTCAGGAGGCACTGGACTTGCTGGATGAGGAGCGTGACTTGGCAATGGCCTGTTCGGCAATTTACCAGCAAGACTTGCGCCATTATCACAGTCGCCGGGTCAAGAGCAGAACCTTTCAGGAAGGTGATTTGGTGCTCCGACTCGTCCAGGATCAATCTGACATGCACAAGCTATCTCCGCCTTGGTGATGTGGACATAGCTATCATAGAAACGTCTACAAAAATTACACGGAAAATTATTAACCAGGTAGTTCCGTTCCTTTGGACATATTATTTAACTAACAGAAATATGATATTACACTCATGTTGCAATTTACTTGTACTCAGGAATAAAAGAATGGAAGAAGGAAGGGAATACTTTGTTTTAAAATCAGATGGAGTAATCCTTGCATGCATGCATTCCATCATCCTTGCATGCATGCCCACCGAACCATCCCATCCATCACTGATGTCACGTGGAGTGCATAAGGAGCAAAGGACTTTTGATTTGAAACCATTGATCAATATCAGCGATGTGGGCCATGGGATTGTGGGCTGCGCCACGTCTCCTCACGTGCCAGGGCCTACAGCTTCGGCCTTTGTCCAACTCGTGGACAATTTCCTTCGATCAGCAGACCAGGTGGAACACGTCTCCGTAGGTGGAACACGTCTTCGTACTCATCCGCGTCTGTACTCCTTCAATAAATAGTAGTCTAGGTTAGGGTTTAGACTCGGGTTTTGTTTAGAGAAGTTTAGCTATTGCTACTTTTATTTGTCTTCGCTCGTAGCAGCTAGTGCGACCGTCAAGACATCTATCGGAACCCCAATTTGTGAGATTTATTCATCTAGCATATCCGCAATTTCAGATTGCTTGGCTATTATTTTCTTGCATGTTGTTCGATTTGCTTGCATGAAAAAAATCCTTCGTGGATAGGTCGATCGCGCCGTTGGCTTGGTCGATAATGCCGTGGAGTTGGTTCAGCGATTGCCGTGGATATCAGTCGTGTACGGTTCTCCCTGTACGGTTGGTAGCCGGATCGTGAGGGTCAAGTCCCACCCAAAGTCGTAGTTATCTCCCTCTCATCGAAAGATCGGGTCCCCCAGTGCACATCAAGTGGTATCAGTTTTCAGGTTCATCGGTGAGAGATTAACAGTTTTACTAGATTAGATTGTTTTCAGTCCTACAACCCACAAAAAAGCCAAAAAAAAGATTAGTTCATCCGCTGCACCTACCTTTTTAGCCTTTAGCAATTTGCATCTAGTATTTGCTTTGTTGAAATTTTGGTTGCATTCATCCTAGAATTAGTGCTGGTTTAGATTAATTTGGGAGAAAATCATCTACTAGATCAATCTGTTTTTGTCTACTTTCCCTAATCTGTCCGCCGCCGCACACCGCGCAAGTCATCGATCTGTCAAGTTACCTGTGCCATCACATCACTGCACGTTCCCCCGTTTAGTTTTTCTTTGCCTCCTACATCGTTCTTATATTCTCTCTGGTCACGTCTATAAAGTAGGCATCATCATCATTCAATAAAAAGGGAGCATCCTCACACGGGTTATTCTTTGTTTTATCTATTTGCACAAAGTTCCAAGACTATCCCTTTGTAACTGTTAGTGTTACATCTGTGTACGTGACTTTTGGTAGTAATCGGCCCGAAAAAAAGGAGAAAAAGAAAAAAAAAGTGAGAGAAAAAAAAAGCTAAAGAAAAAGAAAAAAAAAGAGGAAAAAGTACAGGAAAAAAAATAGAGAAGAAAAGGAAAGAAAAAAAAAAGTTATAGCCGGTTACCACCTTTTGGAATATCTGTCCAGAGACTTTACTTTGATTAGATACGTGATATTTGCTGAACATTTTCTGCCCTTGGCTACCCTAATCTGCCGTTTATACCTCACTTATATCTAGCTACTTAGAGCTATCATCTTTCATCCGTATCGACTCATTTGATTCAGTATCTGGGATTAGATTATTTTATCTCTTACTAGTCGACTGCCAGCACTAGTTAGGAGTTTGAGCAATATTCAACTTTCATTGTTTTTTGCTAAATTGTGCCACTAATATTGTGAGTTGAGAAGCCTTTGCCAAGCTACACTTTTTCTACCAATAAGTACAGGTTCCAGCTCTACTAATTCCTGGTTATCGCTCCATCCAATCTTCATCGGTAGTTTGAAGCCAACACCACCGCGCCGATCACCACCTGTTGCATTGGTAAGAACAAGTAAGAATTTGATACTAAGTTTGAGTGTGAGAGAATTTTGTCCACCACATCCTGTTAGTTGATAGGGATTATACATTGTGTTTTTTTCTCTTTCACTAACAATGGCACAGGATCAACCCACACTTGAGGGCCTCACTGCGGATGTGAAAGTCACCAGCGAGCGTCTTGCCCAACTTGAGGGTGCTCAGATTGTGGCCGAAGAGAGGCTCAAGGACATTGAGGATGCACAGGGTCTTGCGAACACACAACTACAAGACATCTTGTTACGTCTGGACGAGCTGCGGACTGCACTCCCCGTCAACAACAACGTCGTTCCTCACAATTCCACGGGTGTTGCCGCTACTTCGCGAGCTCGACGTGTGCCCATGGGTCATCCACATCACCCCGCTACTTCCACCGATGCTGCCACCATAAACCAGCACCCACAAATTCCTCCTCGCGTCCACGAGCGACATGGGGACAACTACGAGCATTATTCTGGTGACACCGAGGACGACCAAGCGGTCGACCGCCACAATGACCGTGCTCATCGACAACTGCGTTTCAACCGTCAAGGTATGTCACGAGGTCCACCCAGGTATGATGTTAGAGATTATGAACACTCTAGTGCCAAAATCAAATTTACTATGCCTGCTCTCAATGGTAAATACAATCCAGATGTTTATCTTGACTGGGAACTTTCTGTTGAACAAAAATTTGCATGTCATGATATTCCTGAAAACCAATGAGTTAGGGCAGCCACTAGTGAATTTACAAACTTTGCTTCCATGTGGTGGAGTGAATATTGTCGTATTAATGCAAATAATATACCTACTTCTTGGGATGCTTTAAAACGAGCTATGCGACAACGTTATGTTCCTTCATATTATGCTTGTGATAAACTAAATGAATTGCAACGTTTAAAACAAGGTAGCAGTTCTGTAGAGGATTATCATCAAGAATTGCAAACTGGCTTAGTGCGATGTGGATTAGTTGAAACCGAAGATGCTATGATGGCTAGATTTTTAGGTGGTTTGAATCGTGATATTCAGGATATATTGGACTATAAGGAGTACAATTCTATTACTCGTTTGTTTCATTTTGCTTGTAAAGCTGAAAGGGAAGTATAGGGACGACACAACAAGGGACGAGGTAACTTTTCTGTAGGTCGCCGCTCCTCATGGACACCCTCTCCTACTGTTCCGTCCACTACTGAGTCAACACCACCTATCTTGCACAATGGTGCACACTCATCAAGTTCAAAATCAGCTCCACAATCATCCAAGGGTTCGAAAGCAATTTCTGTAGCACCCACCACTTTGTCTGGACGCACAAGGGACATGAAGTGTCATATATGCAAAGGTGGCGGGCACTTGATGAAGGACTGTCCAAATAAACGAACATTCATTGTGCGAGAAGATGGTGAGTACTCTTCTGCTAGTGATTTGGATGAAGATACACGTGCTATGCTTGCCACTAATAATGCAGGTGACTCTAAGGAGCATGACACGGATGAGATACATATTAATGCTGAGATGGCAGATCAGTACCCAAGCCTTGTAACCATGCAAGTACTTAGTGCCCAGGTGGGGCATGATGAGATGCCTCAACGCCATAATCTTTTTCAAACTAAGTTTGTTGTCAAAGGGCATTCTGTTCGTGTGATCATTGATGGTGGAAGCTGCAAAAATTTGGCGAGTATTGAGATGGTAGAGAAGCTAGGCCTCACCACTACAAGGCACCCCCATCCATATTATATTCAATGGTTCAATGACTGTGGTAAGTTGAAGGTAACACGTAGTGTGAGGGTTCATTTTACACTTGGTTCATATCATGATTATGTTGACTGCAATGTCGCACCTATGCAAGCTTGTTCTTTATTGTTAGGCCGACCTTCGCAATATGATAATAGTGTCACCCATCATGGAAGAACAAATCCGTATACTCTCGTGTTTGAAGGAAACACCATTAACTTGCTTCCTATGACCCCCGATGAAATTATAAATGATTGGAAAGCTAAATCAATGGATCGTACTACACATAGTATGCTTGCTATCAATTCTGAATTATTTCCATTAAGTGTTTCAACTTATGATCTGGACATACCGGGTGGTCAGAAAGTTCATTTGCGTCCCCATAATATATATATACACTTGGCATGGGATACAATTTATCATGATGTTATGCTCCGCCATGAGAAAATTTATCACGATTTTCAGAATGGTGCTATCACAAATTTATCAAACCTTCATGAGCTAACGCCTTTCAAACGGCCTATATATGTTGCATCTATTTTTGCTTTGCTCTATGATGTGTTCGACAAAGGTGAAAGCCGAGGACGACTTTGATTTCAAGGAAGGGAGGATGATGTGGACATAGCTATCATAGAAACGTCTACAAATATTACACGGAAAATTATTAACCAGGTAGTTTCGTTCCTTTGGACATATTATTTAACTAACAGAAATATGATATTACACTCATGTTGCAATTTACTTGTACTCAGAAATAAAAGAACGGAAGAAGGAAGGGAATACTTTGTTTTAAAATCAGATGGAGTAATGCTTGCATGCATGCGTTCCATCATCCTTGCATGCATGCCCACCGAACCATCCCATCCATCACTGATGTCACGTGGAGTGCATAAGGAGCAAAGGACTTTTGATTTGAAACCATTGATCAATATCAGCGATGTGGGCCATGGGATTGTGGGTTGCACCATTTCTCCTCACGTGCCAGGGCCTGCAGCTTCGGCCTTTGTCCAACTCGTGGACAATTTCCTTCGATCAGCAGACCGGGTGGAACACGTCTCCGTAGGTGGAACACGTCTTTGTACTCGTCCGCGTCTGTACTCCTTCAATAAATAGTAGTCTAGGTTAGGGTTTAGACTCGGGTTTTGTTTAGAGAAGTTTAGCTATTGCTAATTTTATTTGTCTTCACTCGAAGCGGCTAGTGCGACCGTCAAGACATCTATCGGAACCCCAATTTGTGAGATTTATTCATCTAGCATATCCGCAATTTTAGATTGCTTGGCTATTATTTTCTTGCATGTTCTTCGATTTGCTTGCAGGAAAAATCCTTCGTGGATAGGTCGATCGCGCCGTTGGCTCGGTCGATAACGCCGTGGAGTTGGTTCAGCGATTTCCGTGGATATCAGTCATGTACGGTTCTCCCTGTACAGTTGGTAGCCGGATCGTGAGGGTCAAGTCCCACCCAAAATCGTAGTTATCTCCCTCTCATCGAAAGATCGGGTCCCCCAGTGCACATCACTTGGGAAGGACCCTTTGTGGTTAGCAAGAATCTGAACAACGGGTCATATTACCTCATTGATATTCGAGAGCGCAAAGACTCACGTAAGTCGGAGGAAGAGACCCGCCGGCCATGGAACATAGCCCACCTTCGGCCTTATTATACTTAAGCTATCGGCTTTTAGGATGTATATACTTTTTGACGATGTATATATTATATAAAGCAATAAAGCAGGACACTGCCAACAGGGAGCAGATCATATCTGAATCCGGCTTTCCTTTTGGACCGGCTTATGATCATATCTGAATCTAGCCATGATCACTTGGAACTGTTCAAACATAGGTCGTATCCGAACCAAAGAGAACATAGCTGTCGATACCCGCTTGATCGGCATACTGCCAAACCCACTTGGGGGCTTCTTGATCATATTTGAATCATAGCTTAACCCCTTTGGGTCTGACATGGATTGTATACGAATCAGCGTCATTAAACAAATCTCGTGGTCACTTGGGGGCTTCCTGTTCAAACATAAGTCGTATTCGAACCAAAGAGAACATAGCTGTCGATACCCACTTGATCGGCATCACCAAGCCACTAGGGGCTATATGATCGTATCTGAATCTTAGCTTAACCCCTTTGGAATGGTTTACTGATTATATTCGAATCAGAAGCCTGTAAATTATTTTGACTATCCTAAGACCTTGGGAAAACATTATGAGATGTTTTTTGTCTTTCCGGTTTAATATTGGTCACACCAGGTTGTTAAGTACCAGGTGAGCATCAAATCAGCAGGAAAGGTTATCAAAGGATCGCAGGCATGCTATTATGTTTATGCTTAGCAAAGTATAGTCGTAAAACCGGCCTGTGTAGGGTGCCTTTGGTTCGTTTCTGGGTTACAAATACTTTATGTGACCCCCGGTGTGATAAACCGCCAATGGAGCTTTGGTTTGTATCATGTGCAGGATAAGACAAGCAAATTTAACATCAGGGAGGCAAATGATCAACATAAGCTGGAAATATATAGCAATGGCGGCTTATGAAAGTATTAAGCGCCATAAACATGTGCGAAGACATGACAAAGTTGAGAGGTTTTTCTACCCTATTACAAGACTCCCCGAGTCTGAATAAATGAAGCATTGTTTTTTGCAAAACATCTGGCGATTCACTCCTTCGGCGGGCTTGAAGCCTCCGGGTTATCCTTCTCCGCTTCTCCGTCGGCTGTTTTGTCCTGGAAAGTTGACGAGGCCCAGTCAATGCCGCTCAAAGCTTCAAACTCAGCTTCATCATCTATTAAACCGGCTGGGTCTACTTCAGGGGCAAAAGTATGCTTACGAATTGGAGGGATCAGGCTGATTTGATCATATGGAGTGTTTGGAATTCTTCGGTTTTCACTGTCATAAGTCGGTGCATACTTGCTAAGATCAGTGTCGTTTCCAATAAGGGTTGCCACGGGACATATGGCTTTGACACAGGCGGTGAAGTCAAGGTGGTCAAATGCAGTGCCATCCTCCTTCAGACTTGGGTATCCAAGGGCAAGGTCGGCCTGGTCTAGTTCTGGGAGCCATGCTTTAGCCGGCTCAATGCGGCAACGGCTCCGGCTCTTGAGGACGCCCGCCTTAAGTCTTGGATCCGCTAAGGAAGAAAAGTGAGGCTCTTCAATACATCTTGCAGAAGGCGGGGATGTGTAGTTGATAAGGCTACAACGGCCAAGGCACATTGTGACCCGGAGTATAGCTGTTCCACTAAGGTGTAAACTGCTTTAAGCTTGATCAGCATGTTTTGCTTTAGGTTGGTACTCCTGGGGCCTATATGTGCACAAGTATAACAGTCAGCCGGAAGTAATTATTACAATAGTCATTGTAAGGTTACAAGGTTGGAAGTTTGCATGATAACTTACCGAATATGGCTGAGACCATTTGAGATATCTGCCGTTTTAAGTCGGATAGCTCGGTTGTTGCTACTGCAAGGGATGCTTCTGCTGTTTCAGCCCGAGTTACCAGGGAAGCCTTCTCATCAGCCCAAGTTTTCTTCTCCGACTCAAAATTCTTCTTCAGCTTCTCATTTTCAGAGACACTGAATTCAAATTTGGAGTTAGCCATCTGAGTCTCAAGTTCTTGAGTTTCTAGACGGCTCTTTAGGACAGCAAGCTCCGATTCAAACTGACTTATGGCAGCCTACATTGAAACCAGGTTATGGTAAGGATTATAGTAAGGTAACAATTAAATCCCAAGAACTTTACAAGTAAAGATACTTGGCACTTGGGGGCTAATGTATGCTGAAGAATTTTAACCTTATCCTACCGGGTCACACATATTAAGTCTCAAGCACCTTACAAGTAAAGATACTTGACACTTGGGGACTAATGTATATTGCCAAATTTACAACTATCATGTTATAACCGGGTTAAATATATTCTCTTTGAACCGGTTCAATTAATAAGTAAAGCAGATTTCTAAGTCTACATCATATTTATTCATAAGCAATAGACTTGGGGGCTGGTACAGTATGTAAGACTCAGTTAACAAGTATAAGTTATACCTCAGATTTGTGCTGTATTTGTTTTACCATGTCAATTTCCAGGTCACGGCTATTATGCACTTGATTCAGATAGCCCGAGACTATATCATCAATGCTTAAGTGAGTATAATCAGTAATGTCCTGTTTGGCTTTCCGGTGTTCGGCAAGTTCTTCCTTGGCAGAACACTTGGCAAGGATTCAACAAACTGAGACCTCACAATATCAACTTCCGGTTCGTTTGTCTTGACCAGGCTAGGAGTCTCCGGGTCATTTGTGTTGAGAGTATCTTCCGTAGGCAGATCAGAAGTTGGCACTGGAATATCAGAAGCCGGATCAGGCAGCGGCTGATGGGCAGAACTGTCTCGAGTAGATGCATTAATCCCTGGTCCAGTTATAATCGGGTCTTGGGACGGCTTATTCTTCTCCGCCCTCTTGCTGGGTTTTACTTGCATGCTGTTAACAAAGGCAGAAGGATGAATACACAGGCATGGGTAAAGTAAAATTCAAGGTATATAGGGTTACATTATCCGGGAGCAATTTTGAAAGCCGGCATGTTTGACTGCATGGATTCACCGGAAGAAGGAGAGGTATCCTAATAATTGGAGTCAGACGAATTAAGAGGATGACGAATTAAGCCCGCTAAAGGTAAAACGGAACGTAAATCAGAGATAACCTCAGTCCGACGCTTCCTGGTTATGTCAGGTAAGCCGGAGGAGAGTTCCGCATCCTTGTTGTTCCGGGTCTGCCTCCAGTTCTCAAGCTGTTGTTGCTTCAAAAGAAATTAAGGATCTTGATAAGCAAGAGCATGTGAAAATCTTACTTTCCGGGTCACCCTTCGGATCTTTTGCTTTGGCAAAGGCTCTGAGTTGGAGGAGATTATAGTTACCTCTTCATTAGCTGCTTGACTATTCCCCGTATCCTCCTGAAGGGATAGAATGTCAGACAGGTAATAACAAGGGAATTAAGAAAATTTAAAGATTACCTCTTCATCATCCGAAGAACTATCCTCCAATCTGAGTAAGTCGGAGGCGCTGGGTTTCTTCTTCTTTGAGGTTCCCATCTTTGCGGCTTTCCTTTTGGCTTTCTTGGTTGCCCTGGCTTGTTTTGTAGCTTCATGGTCATATTTGGCTTTACAGAAGTTATCATCGGCCTGTGGGAAAGAATAAGGAATTATGAGTACCAAAGAAGGTAAAACATAGCAAAGAGTATATGTTAAGATTGATAACTTACTGCAGGGGCCGGGTTCTTCTTGCAAAAGGGAAGTAAGCCGAAGGTGTTACTCGTCACAGTGCCCTCCTTCAGTAGTGACTGGGTTGTAGCCTCCACCACATCCTCTGGTAAGTCGTCAGGACTATGGCATAACGAGTCATCTTTTTTGCCTGTATAGGTACACATTAAGCCGGAACGGTGGCTTAATGGAAGTACTCGCTAGGTGACCCAGACTCGGACCAGATCGACGCCGTTTAAGCCATTTCCCAAGAGAGCTTTGATCTTCTTGATGGTAGGGTTGAGAGGCAGACATTCAACGGCTGTCAATTTGTCTGGTAGCGGATGGTTGGATTCAAGGCGCAGGGTGCGAAAGTCGGGAAGAGGCTTCTCATCAGCCGGAGAAGTGTCCTGATAGTAGAACCACGTTTGGTTCCAAGATTTTGGGTGACTCGGCAGCTCAGCATAAGGAAAAAGGCAATCTCTCCGTCCCTGGATTGAGATGCCGCCAAGCTCAAGACTGGGCCCGTTGGCACGTTCATTTTGCCGGTTCATGTAGAAAAGTTCCCTGAACAATAGCAGACTTGGCTCTTCTCCCAGGTACACCTCGCAGAAGACTTGGAAATTGCAAATATTTGACACGAAGTTGGGTCCGATGTCTTGAGGTCTAAGATAAAAGAAATTCAAAACCTCCCTGAAGAATTTTGAACCGGGAGGAGCAAATCCCCGGCTCATGTGATCCGTAAAAACTATCACCTCCCCTTCTTTGGGATGAGGCTTCTCTTCAGACGGGTCAGGGACACGATAAGACATGACCTCCTTTTTTGGCAGGTGGCCAGATTTCACGAACTCAGCAAGTTTACTCTTGGTAACTGTGGATGGGACCCAATTGTAGGTTACAGGGGCCTTGGTCGCCTTAGGAGCCATGACAACAGTTGGCCTATGATAAAATAAGAAGATCCAGTTCAATTTTAACCAGGGAGGAAAATCCTAATTATTCAAGGTGGCGGCTTAAGGAGGGGCCTAATGATATAAGGATGGCTGTGTAACAATATTTAAGCCGCTACAAGTATCAAGCGTAGTTCAAAATTCTTCAGGTCATAAGGAGCAACGAAGGTTCTGTGTCATTTATTTAAGCCGGACACCTCGACAATTGTGCTTAAGGATATTTACCAGAAGAAGTTTTCCGGGTGATAAAAACAAGTTTCACAGATGACAGTTATTACTCGGGATCAAATTATTGCTCTGAAAAGGAAATTTTCTAGACCTAAAAACAGGGCAGAGAAGTTCATACACTCAAAGAGGGTTTCCAAACAAGGGAAATAAGATCTATTTTTATGCAAGATCAACACAAACAAGTACCGCGGCAGTTCTACGTAGTTTTTATCATCTAAACAGGGCATTGGAGGTAAGAACTAGCGAGGGTTTGCGTCGGGCGGTGATGAACGCCGACAAACTCGACAAAGTCCAATGCAGATCTAAGAAAAGGGAAGGAGAGGAACTCACGGATATGGACGAGCTGCGGAGGTTCACCGTCGATGTCTGGTCAGAGTCAGGCTGATGCAGCGGCCTGAGTCGGTGAAGACGAGGGGTTCGACGGCGGCGGCGGCGGAGATCGAGAGGAAGCAAGAGGAAGAAGATGACTGAAAGAGGGAAGGACGGAAGACCTAAGTCGCGCCTATTTATAGGGAGAGCATAACTGAGACGACGCGAGAAACGAGGAGATAAGAGTTATTATCTAGCGGCCCCGACGCCTCGATTTTTGGAATAGTCAATAAAACAGAGATCCGTTGAAGGATACGATGGAATAGAAAATGAATTTAAGACAAGATGATGTCATGGTGATTTAACCCGGATTCCGATGATGACGTCACGGCGGGTTAAAATCTTTGTGCAAAATAAAAGACTGAAGGATAGTTTCATAAGGTATTTTAAGATTGACATGAACATGATCAAATCAATCTGGGGCCTAATGTTGGGGATATAACTATTTGTGTAAGCCGCCCAAGAGGGTCCGAGTTACGCAAAGAAGACTTACCAAAGAGAAGACCAAGACCAAGGGTGAAGATGGCGGTTCATAGAGGGCTTAAGGCCCGCAAGCGACTTAAGGCCCGGTGTAATAAACCGCCATAGTAATATTACTTGTATCATAAGGTAGACTTAACTAGTCACCGAGCCGGACATTGTTTATAAGCCGGCCGGGACTCTGTAAGCCACAGGGCGTCAACCCGTGTATATAAGGGGACGACCCGCTGGCGGCTTAGGGCAAGAAACAACTCATCGAGAACCGGGCATAGCGTATCTCGCTCCCTGGTCATCGAAACATCAATACCAACCCAACTAGATGTAGGCCTTACCTTCACCGTAAGGGGCCAAACTAGTATAAACCCGCTCGTGTCCTTTGTCCCGATTAACCCCTTCAAGCTTCCTAGTTGCTATGGCGCCACAACTAAGTCCTTTCACGAGGACATCTGACGTGACAATTCCACGACACCGTCCATGACGTTAAAAACCGTGGTAGAAGCGAGGGGGAGGAAAATTCCAGGGAGTTACCGGTTACGGTGGGAGGTCGGGGCCCGAGCGATGCGTGTTTCTCTCATACACATACGCGCGTGTGCGTGATGCGTTAGCTCTAACTGAACCTGAGCGAGGCGTTGGGCTCTAATTGAACCCGTGCGATTGCACTGCAGGCTATGCGTTACTGAACACGAGCGATTGATCGATGGCTGTTAACTCAACCCGATGGAGCGATTGCTTTGCTACTGCTGCTAACTGAAGCCGATCGATTGGATGAACAGTGAGTGTTGCGGGGGGTTTGGATGAACAGTGAGCGGTGGCGTTGCCTCTGGATGAACAGGAACCCGTGGTGTGGAGGGCTGGATGAACAGTAGACGGTGGAGGGGTGGCCGTGGACGGGTGGTTGAACAGGATCCCGTGGCGTGGAGGGCTGGATTAACAGTAGACGGTGGAGGGGTGGTTGAACATTAGTCGGTGGAGTAGCGCGCGGTGGAGGCTGGATGAACAGGAGCCCATGGAGGCTGGAGGAGGTCGACGGTAGCCCGTGGAGGCTAGAGGAGGTCGACGGTGGAGATGAACAGTATCCCGTGGAGTCCCGTTTTGCGGTACGCCACACCCCTCTAAAGGAAATATGCCCTAGAGGCAATAATAAAGTGATTATGTATTTCCTTATATCATGATAAATGTTTATTATTCATGCTAGAATTGTATTAACCGGAAACATAATACATGTGTGAATACATAGACAAACAGAGTGTCACTAGTATGCCTCTACTTGACTAGCTCATTAATCAAAGATGGTTATGTTTCCTAGCCATGGACAAAGAGTTGTCATTTGATTAACGGGATCACATCATTAGGAGAATAATGTGATTGACTTGACCCATTCCGTTAGCTTAGCACTTGATCGTTTAGTATGTTGATGTTGCTTTCTTCATGACTTATACATGTTCCTATGACTATGAAATTATGCAACTCCCGTTTACCGGAGGAACACTTTGTGTGCTACCAAACGTCACAACGTAACTGGGTGATTATAAAGGTGCTCTACAGGTGTCTCTGAAGGTACATGTTGGGTTGGCGTATTTCGAGATTAGGATTTGTCCCTCTGATTGTCGGAGAGGTATCTCTGGGCCCTCTCGGTAATACACATCACTTAAGCCTTGCAAGCATTGCAACTAATGAGTTAGTTGCGGGATGATGTATTACGGAACAAATAAAGAGACTTGCCGGTAACGAGATTGAACTATGTATTGAGATACCGACGATCGAATCTCGGGCAAGTAACATACCAATGACAAAGGGAACAACGTATGTTGTTATGCGGTTTGACTGATAAAGATCTTCGTAGAATATGTAGGAACCAATATGAGCATCCAAGTTCCGCTATTGGTTATTGACCGGAGACGTGTCTCGGTCATGTCTACATAGGTCTCGAACCCGTAGGGTCCGCATGCTTAAAGTTCATTGACGATCGTAATTAGGGGTTTTTGTGTTTTGATGTACCGAAGGTTGTTCGGAGTCTTGGATGTGATCACGGACCTGACGAGGAGTCTCAAAATGGTCGAGAAATAAAGATTGATATATTGGAAGCCTATATTTGGATATCGGAAACGTTCCAGGTGAAATCGGGATTTTTCCGGAGTACTGGGGGGTTACCGGAACCCCCCCCCCCCCCGGGGGGGGGGGGTTAATGGGCCTACATGGGCCCTAAGGGAGAAGAGGAGGGCCAGCCAGGGTAGGCCGTGCGCCCCCTTCCCCCCTAGTCCGAATAGGACAAGGAAGGGGGGCGGCGCACCCCTTTCCTCTTTCCCCCTTCCCCTTTCCTTCTCCAGCAAGGCAAGAGGGGGGAGTCCTACTCCTGGTGGGAGTAGGACTCCTCCAGGCGCACCCCTAGGGGACGGCTGCACTCCCCTCGTCCCTCCTTTATATGCGGGGGCAGGGGGCACCCCAGAACACACAAGTTGATCTTCGTGATCGTTCCTTAGCCGTGTGCGGTGCCCCCCTCCACCATATTCCACTTCGGTCATATCGTAGCGGTTCTTAGGCGAAGCCCTGCGTTGGTAGAACATCATCACCGTCATCACGCCGTCGTGCTGACGAAACTCTCTCTCAACACTAGCTGGATTGGAGCTTGAGGGACGTCACCGAGTTGAATGTGTGCAGAACTCGGAGGTGCCGTACGTTCGATACTTGGATCGGTCGGATCGGGAAGACGTACGACTACTTCCTCTATGTTGTGTCAACGCTTCCGTTGCTGGTCTACGAGGGTACATAGACAACACTCTCCCCTCTTGTTGCTATGCATCACCATGATCTTGCGTGTGCGTAGGAATTTTTTTGAAATTACTACGTTCCCCAACAGTGGCATCCGAGCCTAGGTTTTATGCGTTGATGTTATATGCACGAGTAGAACACAAGTGAGTTGTGGGCAATACAAGTCATACTGCTTACCAACATGTCATACTTTGGTTCGGTGGTATTGTTGGATGAAGCGGCCTGGACCGACATTACGCGTACGCTTACGCGAGACTGGTTCTACCAAAGTGCTTTGCACACAGGTGGTTGGCGGGTGTCAGTTTCTCCAACTTTAGTTGAACCGAGTGTGGCTACGCCCGGTCCTTGCGAAGGTTAAAACAACACCAACTTGACAAACTATCATTGTGGTTTTGATGCGTAGATAAGAACAGTTCTTGCTAAGCCCGTAGCAGCCACGTATAATTTGCAACAACAAAGTAGAGGACGTCTCTCTTGTTTTTGCAGGGCATGTTGTGATGTGATATGGTCAAGGCGTGATGCTATATTTTATTGTATGAGATGATCATGTTTTGTAACCAAAGTTATCGGCAACTGGCAGGAGCCATATGGTTGTCGCTTTATTGTATGAAATGCAAATGCCCTGTAATTGCTTTACTTTATCACTAAGCGGTAGCGATAGTCATAGAAGCAATAGATGGCGTAAAACGACAACGATGCTACGATGGAGATCAAGGTGTCGCGCCGGTGACGATGGTGATCATGGAGGTGCTTCGGAGATGGAGATCACAAGCACAAGATGATGATGGCCATATCATATCACTTATATTGATTACATGTGATGTTTATCTTTTATGCATCTTATCTTGCTTTGATTGACGGTAGCATTATAAGATGATCTCTCACTAAATTTCAAGATAAAAGTGTTCTCCCTGAGTATGCACTGTTGCCAAAGTTCGTCGTGCCCAGACACCACGTGATGATCGGGTATGATAAGCTCTACGTCCATCTACAACGGGTGCAAGCCAGTTTTGCACACGCAGAATACTCAGGTTAAACTTCACGAGCCTAGCATATGCAGATATGGCCTCAGAACACTGAGACCGAAAGGTCGAGCATGAATCATATAGTAGATATGATCAACATAATGATGTTCACCATTGAAAACTATTCTATTTCATGTGATGATCGGTTATGGTTTAGTTGATTTGGATCACGTGATCACTTAGAGGATTAGAGGGATGTCTATCTAAGTGGGAGTTCTTAAGTAATATGATTAATTGAACTTTAATTTATCATGAACTTAGTCCCGATAGTATTTTGCATGTCTATATTGTTGTAGATCAATAGCTTGCATTTTTGCTTCCCTATGTTTTTATATATGTTCCCAGAGAAAACTATGTTGAAAGATGTTAGTAGCAATGATGCGGATTCGATCCGTGATCTGAGGATTATCCTCGTTGCTGCAAAGAAAAATTATGTCCTTGATGCACCGCTAGGTGACAAACCTATTGCAGGAGCAGATGCAGACGTTATGAACTTTGGCACCATGCTTTATGGCTTAGAACCGGGACTACAAAAACGTTTTTGAAACGTCATGGAACATATAAGATGTTTCAAGAGATGAAATTGGTATTTCAGACTCATGCCCGTGTCAAGAGGTATGAGACCTTTGACAAATACTTCGCTTAAAAGATGGAGGAGAATTGCTCAAATAGTGAGCAAGTACTTAGATTGTCTGAGTACTACAATCGCTTGAATCAAGTGGGAGTTAATCTTCCAGATAAGATAGTGATTGGCAGAGTTCTCTAGTCACCATCACCAAGTTACTGGAACTTCGTGATGAACTATAATGCAAGGGATGACGAAAACGATTCCCGAGCTCTTCGTGATGCTGAAATCGACGAAGGTAGAAATCAAGAAAGAGCATCAAGTATTGATGATTGACAAGACCACTAGTTTCAAGAAAAGGGCAAAGGGAAAGAAAGGGAAACTTCAAGTAGAATGGCAAGCCAGTTGTCACTCCCGCGAAGAAGCCCAAAGCTGGACCAAAGCCTGAAACTGAGTGCTTCTACTTCAAAGGAAATGGTCACTGGAAGTGGAAATACCCTGAATATTTGGTGGATAAGAAGGATGGCAAAGTGAACAAGGGTATATTTGATATACAGGTTATTGATGTGTACCTTACTAGTGTTTATAGTAGCCCCTGAGTATTTGATACTTGTTCGGTTGCTAAAAAATAGTAACTTGAAACAGGAGTTACAGAATAAACAGAGACTAGTTGAGGGTGAAGTGATGATGTGTGTTGGAAGTGGTTCCAAGATTGATATGATCATCATCACACAATCCCTATACTTTGGGGATTAGTGTTAAACCTAAATAAATATTATTTGGCGTTTGCGTTGAGCATGAATATGATTTGATCATGTTTATTGCAATACGATTATTCATTTGAAGTCAGAGAATAATTGTTGTTCTATTTACATGAATAAAACCTTCAATGGTCATACACCCAATGAAAATAGTTTGTTGGATCTCGACAGTAGTGATACACATATTCATAATGTTGAAGCAAAAAGATGCAGAGTTGATAATGATAGTGCAACTTACTTGTGGCACTGCCGTTTGGGTCATATCGGTGTAAAGCGCATGAAGAAACTCCATACTGATGGACTTTTGGAACCACTTGATTATGAATCACTTGGTACTTGCGAACCGTGCCTTATGGGCAAGATGACTAAAACGTCGTTCTCCGGTACAATGGAGAGAGCAACAGATTTATTGGAAATCATACATACAGATGTATGTGGTCCAATGAATGTTGAGGCTCATGGCGGATATCGTTATTTTCTCACCTTCACAGATGATTTGAGCAGATATGGATATATCTACTTAATGAAACATAAGTCTGATACATTTGAAAAGTTCAAAGAATTTCAGAGTGAAGTTGAAAATCATCGAAACAAGAAAATAAAGTTTCTACGATCTGATCGTGGAGGAGAATATTTGAGTTATGCGTTTGGTCTACATTTGAGAAAAGCGGAATAGTTTCGCAACTCACGCCACCCGGAACACCACAGCGTAATGGTGTGTCCGAACGTCGTAATCATAATTTACTTGATATGGTGCGATCTATGATGTCTCTTACTGATTTACCGCTATCATTTTGGGGTTATGCTTTAGAGACAGCCGCATTCACGTTAAATAGGGCACCATCAAAATCCATTGAGACGACACCTTACGAACCGTGGTTTAGCAAGAAACCAAAGTTGTCGTTTCTAAAAGTTTGGGGCTGCGATGCTTATGTGAAAAAGCTTCAACCTGATAAGCTCGAACCCAAATCGGAGAAATGTGTCTTCATAGGATACCCAAAGGAAATTGTTGGGTACACCTTCTATCACAGATCCGAAAGCAAGATTCGTTGCTAAGAATGGATCCTTTCTAGAGAAGAAGTTTCTCTCGAAAGAAGTGAGTGGGAGGAAAGTAGAACTTGATGAGGTAACTATACCTACTCCCTTATTGGAAAGTAGTTCATCACAGAAATTTGTTCCTGTGATTCCTACACCAATTAGTGAGGAAGCTAATGATGATGATCATGTAACTTCAGATCAAGTTACTACCAAACCTCGTAGGTCAACCAGAGTAAGATCCACACCAGAGTGGTACGGTAATCCTATTCTGGAAGTCATGTTACTTGACCATGGCGAACCTATGAACTATGAGGAAGCGATGATGAGCCCATATTTCGCGAAATGGCTGGAGGCCATGAAATCTGAGATAGGATCCATGTATGAGAACAAAGTGTGGACTTTGGTGGACTTGCCCGATGATCGACAAGCCATAGAAAATAAATGGATCCTCAACAGGAAGACAGACACCGATAGTAGTGTTACTATCTACAAAGCTCGACTTGTTGCGAAAGGTTTTCAACAAGTTCAAGGTGTTGAATACGATGAGATTTTCTCACTCGTAATGATGTTTAAGTCTGTCCGAATCATGTTAGCAATTGCCACATTTTATGAAATCTGGCAAATGGATATCAAAACTGTGTTCCTAAATGGATTTCTGGAATAAGAGTTGTATATGATGCAACCAGAAGGTTTTGTCGATCCGAAAGGTGCTAACAAAATGTTCAAGCTCCAGCGATCCATCAATGGACTGGTGCAAGCATCTCGGAGTTGGAATATACGCTTTGATTAGTTGATCAAAGCATATGGTTTTATACAGACTTTTGGAAAGGCCTGTATTTACAAGAAAGTGAGTGGGAGCACTACAACCTTTCTGATAAATATATGTGAATGACATATTGTTGATTGGAAATGATGTAGAATTTTCTGGAAAGCATAAAGAAGTGTTTGAAAGGAGTTTTTCAAAGAAAGACCTTGGTGAAACTGCTTACACATTGAGCATCAAGATATATAGAGATAGATCAAGACGCTTGATAAGATTTTTCAATGAGTACATACCTTGACAAGATTTTGAAGTAGTTCAAAATGGAACAGTCAAAGAAAGAGTTCTTGCCTGTGATGCAAAGGTGTGAAGTTGAGTAAGACTCAAAACCCGACCATGGCAGAAAATAGAAAGAGAATGAAAAGTCATTCCCTATGCCTCAGTCATAGGATCTATAAAGTATGCTATGCTGTGTACCAGACCTATTGTATACCTTGCTCTGAGTTTGGCAAAGGAATACAATTTTGATCTAAGAGTAGATCACTGGACAGCGGTCAAGAATATCCTTAGTGAGGACTAAGGAGATGTTTCTCGATTATGGAGGTGATAAAAAGAGCCCGTCGTAAAGAGTTACATCGGTGCAAGCTTTTACACCAATCCAGATGACTCTAAGTCCCAATCTGGATACATATTGAAAGTGGGAGCAATTAGCTAGAGTAGCTGCGTGCAGAGCATTGTAAACATAGAATGTTTACAAAATACATACGGCTCTGAATGTGACAGACCCGTTGACTAAACTTCTCTCATGAGCAAAACATGATCATACCTTAGTACTCTTTGGGTGTTAATCACATAGCGATGTGAACTAGATTATTGACTCTAGTAAACCCTTTGGGTGTTGGTCACATGATGATGTGAACTATGGGTGTTAATCACATACAGATGTGAATATTGGTGTTGAATCACATGGTGATGTGAACTAGATTATTGACTCTAGTGCAAGTGGGAGACTGAAGGAAATATGCTCTAGAGGCAATAATAAAGTTATTATTTATTTCCTTATATCATGATAAATGCTTATTATTCATGCTAGAATTGTATTAACCGGAAACATAATACATGTGTGAATACATAGACAAACAGAGTGTCACTAGTATGCCTCTACTTGACTAGCTCATTAATCAAAGATGGTTATGCTTCCTAGCCATGGACAAAGAGTTGTCATTTGATTAACGGGATCACATCATTAGGAGAATGATGTGATTGACTTGACCCATTCCGTTAGCTTAGCACTTGATCGTTTAGTATGTTGCTGTTGCTTTCTTCATGACTTATACATGTTCCTATGACTATGAGATTATGCAACTCCCGTTAACCAGAGGAACACTTTGTGTGCTACCAAAGTCACAACGTAACTGGGTGATTATAAAGGTGCTCTACAGGTGTCTCCGAAGGTACATGTTGGGTTGGCGTATTTTGAGATTAGGATTTGTCACTCCGATTGTCGGAGAGGTATCTCTGGCCCCTCTCGGTAATACACATCACTTAAGCCTTGCAAGCATTGCAACTAATGAGTTAGTTGCGGGATGATGTATTATGGAACAAGTAAAGAGACTTGTCGGTAACGAGATTTAACTATGTATTGAGATACCGATGATCGAATCTTGGGCAAGTAACATACCAATGACAAAGGGAACAACGTATGTTGTTACGCGGTTTGACCGATAAAGATCTTCGTAGAATATGTAGGAACCAATATGAGCATCCAGGTTCCGCTATTGGTTATTGACCGGAGACGTGTCCCGGTCATGTCTACATAGTTCTCGAACCCGTAGGGTCCGCACGCTTAAAGTTCGTTGACGATCGTAATTAGGGTTTTTTGTGTTTTGATGTACCGAAGGTTGTTCGGAGTCCCGAATGTGATCACGGACATGATGAGGAGTCTCGAAATGGTCGATACATAAAGATTGATATATTGGAAGCCTATATTTGGATATCGGAAACGTTTCGGGTGAAATCGGGATTTTTTTCGGAGTACCGGGGGGTTACCGGAACCCCCCCCCCGGGGGGCTTAATGGGCCTACATGGGCCCTAAGGGAGAAGAGGAGGGCTGGCCAGGGCAGGCCGCGCGCCCCCTTCCTCCCTAGTTCTAATAGGACAAGGAAGGGGGGCGGCGCCCCCCTTCCTCTTTCCCCCTTCCCCTTTCCTTCTCCAACAAGGCAAGAGGGGGGAGTCCTACTCCCGGTGGGAGTAGGACTCCTCCAGGCGCACCCCTAGGGGCCGGCCGCACCTCCCCCCTCCCTCCTTTATATACGGGGCAAGGGGGCACCCCAGAACACACAAGTTGATCTTCTTGATCGTTCCTTAGCCATGTGCGGTGCCCCCCTCCACCATATTCCACCTCGGTCATATCGTAGCGGTGCTTAGGAGAAGCCCTGCGTCGATAGAACATCATCACCATCATCACACCGTCGTGCTGACGAAACTCTCCCTCAACACTCATCTGGATCGGAGCTTGAGGGACGTCACCGAGTTGAACGTGTGCAGAACTCGGAGGTGCCGTACGTTCGGTACTTGGATCGGTCGGATCGGGAAGACGTACGACTACTTCATCTATGTTGTGTCAACGCTTCCGTTGCCGGTCTATGAGGGTACGTAGATAACACTCTCCCCTCTCCTTGCTATGCATGACCATGATCTTGCATGTGCATAGGAATTTTTTGAAATTACTATGTTCCCCAACACCTCCCCCCCCCCCCGTTTCGACCGTAGCACTCCAACACAAGTCCATTTCGTCCGTTTTGCGGTACGCCACACCCCTCCCAATCAACATGACCCCCGTTTTGACCGTAGGAGGTCCGTTTCCTTCGTTTTGCGGTACGCCACACCCCTCCCGATCAACAGGACCCCGTTCCGAACGTAGGAGGTCCATTTCCTCCGTTGTGCGGTACACCAGGCCTCATTTCCATCGCATGTTCCGTCCAAGCCCTCCCGATGAACACGACCACGCATTCCGTTTCGACCCAGCCGGTTGGCTCCCACGCGTTCCGTTGCCTCCCGATGAACACAACGCATTACGTTGCCTCCGCATGAACACGACACATTTCGTTGCCTCCCCATGAACATGACGCATTCCGTTGCCTCCCCATGAACACGAGCCCTCACCGTACGTATGCGCGACTAGGAGTTCGAGACCCCGCCCGTATGTACACATACGTGACCGTATTTTCTTTCTTGCACCCTGGCCACTTTACGTACGTGTACATGCTACATGCGCGCCTCTACTACGACACGTGCGCCTCTACTACGACACGTGCGCGTCTCTACATCGACCAATATGTACGTACACATTCGCGACCAGGATGACAACGCTATGTACGCTTCGACCAGGTGGGTCCCGACTGTCAGGCACTTCCTTGCCTGGGAAGATCTAGCTGGTGGGTCCCAGCAGTCAGGGGGGCGAATCGATTTTTTTGGCCCGGACGCACTTCCTTGCGTGCGATGATGTAGCTGGTGGGTCCCAACAGTCAGGGGGGCGAATCGTTTTTTTTTGCCCGAACGCACTTCCTTGGGTGCGAAGATGTAGCTGGTGGGTCCAAGCAGTCAGGGGTCAAACCGTTTTTTTTCCTGGACGCACTTCCTTGCGTGCGAAGGTGCAGCTGGTGGGTCCCAGCAGTCAGGGGGAAACATTTTTTCGCGAAATACGGTGGCCCGTCCGGTGGGTCCCCGCTATCAGATGGAGGAATAATTATTTTCCGCGTAATAAGGAGGCACTTCCTTGCTGTGGCCGTGGACCTAGCTGTCAGCCTCTCCACATACAGTCCACGTCTGATGGAAGTCGTTCCTTGACCACGTTGACCATGCCATGCCGAGAGCACCAGGGTGGTGGACGACGGCAAGGCCTAGGAAGGGGACGACGGGGAGCCGGGGAAGACGCGGCAGTGTAAGCCCGCGTGGAGAGGAGTACGAGGGTTCATTGGTTTGGCTGTGGTGTGAGGTTGCCGTCGCCGCAGGGCCTGGACAGCAGTGGGAATAGTAGGGGGCAGTGAGGCCTCCGCGGCAGCACATCCGGCCACGGGAATCAGGAGCATGCGGCATGACCGGCGCTGCTTTGGGCGGCTGGAGCAAGAAGAACAGAGGTTGAAGAAGCACTACGGCCGTTGGATGGACATCGTACGGTCACTGGAGCTAGAATCGTTTATATTGACTAAGTTGACAAAGCCCTTCGTCCCCGTCAACTTAGTAGGCCCACAAGTTAGCCTCCCACAAAGGTGGGTCCCAGCTAGTAGGGGGGCTATTCATTTTTTTTGTGCGTAATAAGGAGGCACTTCCGGTGGGTCCGAGCTGACAGCAGGGGGAACGTTTTTTCGCGAAGTACGATGGCCCGTCGGCTACGTCCCAGCAGTCAGGGGAGAACGTTTTTTTCGCGAAATACTGGTGGCCCGTCCGGTGCGTCCCCGCTGTCAGGTGGAGGAATAATTATTTACCGCGTAATAAGGAGGCACTTCCTTGCGGCTGTCATGGACCCAGCTGTCAGCCTCTTCACGTACAGTATTCTTCTGATGGAATTCGGTCGTTGACCACGTTGACCACGCCGCGCTGAGAGCACCACAACGGTGGACGATGGTGAGGCCTAGGAAGGGGACGATGCGGAGCCGGGGAAGACGCGGCAGTGGATGCCCACGCAAAGAGGAGTACGAGGGTTCACTGGTTCGGCTGCGCTGCCATCGCCATAGAATAACAGGGGATGTGGGTGAGTGGAGTGGAGGGATGGCCTGACTAGTGGTGGGAGTAGTATGGAGGCGGTGAGGCCTCCGCAGCAGCACAGCCGGCCACGGGAGGCAGGACCGGCGCTGCTTTGGGCGGCTGGAGCAAGAAGACCAGAGGTTTAAGAAGCACTACGGCCGTTGGATGGACATCGTACGGTGAGTCGAGCTAGAATCGTGCATATATTGACTAAGTTGACAAAGCCCTTAGTCCCCGTCAACTTAGTAGGCCCCATCAACTTAGTGGACATCGTATAGGGAGTATTCTTTTTTTTGGGCATAATAAGGAGGTACTTCCTTCTGTGCGAAGATATAGCTGGTGGGTCCGAGCTGTCAGCGGCGGTAACGTTTTTTCCGCGAAATACAGAGGCCCTTTCGGTGAGTCCCAGATGTCAGGTGGAGGAATCATTATTTTGCGTGTAATAAGGAGGCATTTCCTTCCGTGCGGCCGTGGACCCAGCTGTCATCCTCTCCACGTACAGTCCACTTTAGATGCATGTCGGTTGTTGACCACGTTGACCACGTCACACCGAGAGCACCAGGGCGGTGGACGACGGTGAGGCCTGGGAAGGGAATGGCACGGAGGCAGGGAAGACTCAGCAGTTGTTTCCCACGTGGAGGGGAGTACGACTGTACGAGGGTTTACTGGTTCGTCTGTCGTCGCCGGAGAATAACAGCAGGTGTGGGACTGTGGATGAGTAGAGGTATGGCTAGGCCCGCGATGGGAGTACGGTGGGGCGGTGAGGCCTGCGCGGTAGCACAGCCGGCCGCGTGGAGGAGGGAGCAGGCAGTCCCGCCGGTGCTTGTTTGAGTGACTGCAGCAGGAAGAGCAGAGATTGAAGAAGCACGACGGCCATTGATTGGACATCCAACAATTTACAGGCCATCTGTGGAAAGCCTCAAATCTGTGGAAAACTGCATACAACCCATCTGCCATTATTTCAAATAGTTTACAGCCCATTTGCTAATTCTTATGGGTTTTTTGGGAGCCCATATTCTTTTTGTTAGCATTACAACCCATATTGTGGCCACGGTTAAAAAATTATACGAAATTTTGCATATGTCGGTGCAGTCTGAACTGTTTTTAATCCCGAAATTTCGAGTCACATTCAGACTGATTTTAAAAATAAATGTATATCAATATAAAATACAATAAATTGTCCACGCATAAAAATCAATGCAATTTAAAATCTCGAAATGAAAAAAAAATGATATTTGAAACTAATTGCCGGTTTGATGTGTTTTAAAAATGTACAGCTCATTTCTCATTACTGATAGGCCATTTTCTCGGCCAGCCGAATGAAGCTCTCCTCGTCTTGAAAGATTTGCAGCCCAATAGGCCTGATAAAGCGACTTACTTGACAAATCACAAAAAAACTGGGCTAGCCATTTTCAGAAAGAAAAAAAACTACTGGGCTGGTCTGTGGTAAACATAAAAGAAAAGGCTGTCTAGACAGGCCAGAGTGTCCCGCACAGCCCAGTTGACACCCTGCTTCTGTCTCAAAAACAAATTAGATAAATGTCACTCCAATTATGGCGAGTCATAAAAATGCCACTGCAATTTCCAAACTTGGAAAAATGCCACTGCAACTTTTGCAAACTTTGAAAAACACCACTGCAGTTTGCAAACTTTGAAAAACGCCACTCCAGACTTCGAAAAATGCCACTAGAAATGGCATGAAATGGCATTTTTCAAAGTTTGGAAATTGCAGTGGCATTTCTCGGAGGCATTTATCAAATTAACCCAAAAGAAAAATAAATGGGCGAGCTGCTGGGTCCCTAGTGTCAGCCGCTCGTTGTGCAATTCTCTCGTTTATTGACTACGTTGACAATGGCATGGGACCCAGATGTCAGAAATCCACTAGGAGTAGCCATTTTTTTATTGGCTTGAAATAAGGAGGCACTTTCTTGCCTACTGCCATGACCTCTGCGGGTCCCTGCTGTCATCCTCTCCATGTACAATCATCTCCTGATTGTGTACGCGTCAACTTGCTAGGCCCACAAGTCAGCCTCTAAACCCATGGAGGACAAATACAACCCATTTAAAAAAATATCAGCCCATTCCATACGTTCAAACGGAAAGTTCAACATTCAGAGCAAAGTAACAGGTCTGAACCACATATAGAGTACTGAACTTCCACGTTGACAACCATCATAGCCAAGTTAACTAATACTCCCACTAGTCAAGTACTAACTTATTCTTAGCTAACTAGACGATGCCGGCCGCCATCTGTGGTACATGCTAAACACCAGCACCGGCGTCCTGCGCCTCGCCTCGAACTTGCAAGAGGTGCGATAGGGTGCGTTGCTCGCGCGCGTTGGCCCTTTCCATGCCGGCGTGGTCCACCGAAGCTTCGGCTTCCAAGCGGGAAACCCACTTGACGAGCTGGTAGTAAAAATCAGCGTCGCGAACGCGTGCGTGCCTGACAGCCTCCAGGGCTATTTGCCAGGGGCCGGCCTCCATGTAGTCGGCACAGTTGCGGGTGCTCTGCTCGCGACTCAGAGCGTCAGTGCGCTGCTGCTCCATGTCCCGCTGGCGGCGCAAATCGGCGATATGCTGCTCCTCCGCCAGGCGGTCGCGCTCCAACAACTCCTGCTCCTCCGCCATGTGGTCGCGCTCCAACAACTCCTCAATCTGCGCATTGCCATCTAAAGACAGATGGAATGCCTCCTCCCTCCGTCTGCCTTCTAGTGAAAAACCTAACACTAGTTCCGGCGGTGACCGCCTCCGGCGTCGCCTACCGCGGACGGGCGGGGGCATGGCGGACGTGGCGAGCGACGTCGGGCAGGTGGGGTCTTATGAGGTTATGGCAAGTTGGGTCACGGTGGCACCGAAGAACGTCGGGAAACAATACTTATAGGGGGAAGGTAGCGCGATGGTCATCGGAATTCAATGCATAATGGCTTAGCGCGCCAGTTTGCCGTGGAAAACTAGGGAAACTGAAATTATGACGGTGTCGTCCCATCCCGTCTGGGTCGCACGCCGGCATGGCGGTCAAACAAGTGCACTCGAATCATCTCCCTCCTTGTCAATAATGATTCCACGGATTTAAAAAGCCTGCAACAATTAAAGCGTATCTTTTTTTGTTTTAGTTAGCTACCTTAATTACGGCCGGCTGCATGCAGGCACTCACAATCGCTCCCAGGCAGTACTCAAAGCAGCATGCAACAAGTCACAGCCGAGGGCACGCATGCAGCCACTTAAATCGCTGGAATTAATTAGGCTTAAACTTCTACATGCCGTTAATTATTGCCATGCCTTGGTCTTGCTGCTTTGCTCACAGGACTAATAAACCCGGACGGAGGGAGTACCTTGGTTGGTGAGAGGTTTGAATTAAGCCCTGCAAACCGGAAAGGAGGTACTAGTACGTGCATGATCTGCTATTTATTCATGTAGGATCGAGTAGGTCGTTTCTTGAATTGAGCCCTGCAAACCGGAAAGGAGGTAGTATGTGCGTGATCTGCTATTTATCCGTGTAGGATCGATAGTGTAGCTTGTCAGTTTCTTTAGAGGTAGGCATTTTTATCCATGTAGGATTGATAGTGTAGCTTGTCAGTTTCTTCAGAGGTAGGCATACTTCGCATCTTGTGTCGCAAATAAAATTGCCAGGAGCGCATTTGTAGGCTAGCTAGTGATCGATCAGTAACTTATAAACACTGAGCGAACAAAAATAAGTAACTGTTAATGCATCTCAATGATTCATAGATCATATACAAATATGTAGCTCCAAAAGCAAAGATCAGCCACTTCGGATCTTGCATCGCAACTAAAACTAACTAGTATGATTCCCATACATAAGATCAACATGTTAATGCATCTCAATTATTCACAGATCATATACAAATATGTCGCTCCAAAAGCAAAGATCTAGAAAAACATTTGTTCTTCCTACTAACATGGATGCTTCTATTGGCCAACATTCAGTACAGACTAAAAGACAAATTTTTTTGTGAAGTCTACAATTCCTCTTGCAAACGTAAGTGGTTTCACTAACAGCTGGAACCATGAGAATGAACCACACATGATGGAGGAACATCCACTGCAATATGATTTGGTCTTCTCTCGATCACACCGCGAGACTATTTTCAGAATACAAACTTTAACTTAGGCAAAATGATGCCCATTGTATAATTAGACCAAAGCAATGAAGCACCAACTGTTGGCCAGTAAATAGTACAGTACTACTTTTCTGTAGTCCATGAAGTGACTATCCAATCTTTGTGTCTATTTCCAAATGGAACTGCATGCAGTGACTATATTATTCTCTTGTGCAGTTCAACCAAAATTGCGGACACTTTGTTTGTTTGCCAAATAGCAACGGGCAAACATCTCTGTGTGCACAAATATCTAGCAGCTAGTAACATATCAAGCAGCTAGCAAACCACTAGTATTACTATCTAATGACAGTACAAAAAGAGTAGCAAGATAGTAGCAAACCATGTACCTTCATAATGAACAGCTCATAGTGCCACCAATTGGATATAAAGGTTTGGAAAAAAACATGCTCCTAATGTTGAACCAGTTGGACTTTTCGTGCAGCTCCACTAAAATCGAGCATCGTTGTTTGCATAAATATTGAATGTGTGATTACTATAAAAGTGGCACTAGTTGAAGCATAGACTCACAAATATAAGCATTCCAATTTCTTAATGGGAAAAGGTAGCAAGACTATTTCTAACAACCTGTTTGAAGGAATAAATAAAGCAACAATGGCTGATGTTAGGAAGGCATACATAGTTTTTTCTGAAAAACTGAGCCATTCCTGACCTTTCCTCTTCTTTTAAGCAAATTTTGTGCAGTTCTACTAAAATAAAATGCCATCACTGCCTTGACAATTCAGTGACACTATACAAAAGGAAATGACTTCACATTACATCATGATGTCAGGTATGTAGTCTACAGGCATTAGAGACAAACATATAGACCTACTCCGATAACATAATGAACATTAATTTTAACAAAAGTGTGACTAGCTTTACCGGGATAATTTGAGTGAACTCTACACCATTCGAATACTACAAATATACACTAATCCAGTGGCTAGTGCAACAGTAGAGTAGTTAGTTTATTACAGGGTACAGTACAATGGTTTTACTGAACAGATTTCAATAAACTCTAGCACTGGAAGGTTTCTATAAGAATTAACAATACAAAATGTAAAGGTAACAAGTTTCAGCATTGGTATACTAGTGCCATTAGACAAAATGTAAAGGTAACAATACATCCACAATCAACAGCTAACCCTGAAATAATCCAGTGACATTAAATGGAATTGCTTAAATTTATCGGTGGCATTAGACTGAGAGCGGCATTAGTTATTAAATGTGGATTCACTTTAGTAGTAGCATTGCTTGACTTGACTGCTGGCGTTATACTAACAGCAAAAAAAGTGGCAATAAGAGCATGGGAGGCCCATTCGGACAGTGGGCGCACCAGTACAATGTACCTCCACGGACGCAGAGTGGTGAGGGAGGTATGGTTGCCCAGAGCAACAAATATCCAGTCAGCATATGTGGATTACGTCCCATTTTTGTTCTCTTTAGCCACCTTTTTCCTATGTGAGGACAACAAACCAATCGACCTGGTCATTCTCTATTGCGTTGTCATGCCTTTCTACCCTTCTTCAACCAAGAGACACGAGACTCGTTCCTTAGCTACTGATTTTCCCCTTCTCAACCTAGATGCGGGTTCGATGCCTACTCTCTTGGACAGTATAGTCTCCCTTCCTTTCCTTATTCAACCCAAACATGGATTAGTCTGCATGAAGTAGGGTTTCCTTTAATAGTGAAAATTATGGTTTTCGTCTGCGTGGCAAGCAGAGAAGATTCTACCAAATTGGGAAGATGGTGGAGTGGAAAAAGATCCACATGCAACGACGTGCCAGATGGGGCAATAGAACAAGGGTATGGTTCGAAAAGAGGTAGCATACCTGAGGGTCGGTGCGAAGTGGCATCGCTCGTGGTCATCGTCCTCCGCACACACTACGACAGCGAGCTTGGGGACGGAGGCCATCCAGCGCGGCCTTGTCGTCAGTGCGTGACCTCGCTCGCCGACGACGAGTGCGTCAACGCTGCACGTCCTTTTCTTCCCCGGCGGATCTGTGACCACCGGCGAGGAGGGAGAGAGGGGCCGTCTTTTTTAGATCTGGAGAGAGGGTGGTAGTGTGAGAAGCAAGTGGGCAGCCCTTGGCAAGAAAGCGCTGAAGCTCCAGCCTATATATCTTTTTTATACTACTAGTACTGGCCGTTCCAACATATAAGTGAGATGACGACGTGTAGGCCGGGGCGCCCCTTCGTGAACCGTGGCAAACTGGCAACCGCCCACCGACTCTTTGCCTTTCCCTCTTGATTTGGAACTGCTGTCGCACGCTCTTCCTCTCCCTCCTCCAGTTTCCTTCAGCCCTTCGCCCTTTCTTCTGCCATTGTTCGATCATCTTATCCATGGAGGGAATAGGACGGAAACGATCCCGTTATTCTTAACCCGATCTGAAAGATGACGTGGTGGAGGAACTCATTGATAGGTGCGACGTCTTCACCTCGGCTAGCATGGCAGGTTCGTTCAAGCCCATTCTTGACACAACTAATAACATCATTACAAGGAACCCAAGAGTCAAGGAGCGGTTTGATCTCCCTTACCTTCTTCGCCGTGACCCTGATGACTGGCACCGTCACGACGGAGGCCTCGCCCTGTGCAAGTTGATGCCACTTGATAATGATATGTATGATGTTAAGATGCCATCACTTGAGGGCAAGGCTTGGGCAGGCGCAAATGGAGATTGGGTTGTTTACATTGGGTCCAACTGCGAGTGGGAACTTGTGAATGTGTACACTCGTGACCGGGTTCCACTTCCAAAAATCTCAGCAGACTGCCCAGAAGTTGAGCACACCGGTATTGTATGCACGTTCAAATACAATCATGGTGACTGTCTTCTACGGAAGATAGCAATTTCTCGAGTTCCCAACTGCTCTTGGAATTACAACAACTATGAAGTTGTTGCTATCTTCGACAAGCTTGTTGTCGTCCTTGCTGGTTTGACTTGATGGATATTGCTCAAAAATCAGTTTCTGTACACGGATGAGTACTGTGATGCAATTGAATACGAGGGCCTTGTGTTTGCTACCACCACTTGTGGCACTGTTTTTGCATGGAGTCGTTGTTTCGGTACGTTTGTCTTCCACCGTAATTATAATTGTTTCATCCACATGCATGTGGGTTAGCAAGTTTCCCTTTACTAATCTTCTTCTTGTGTTTCCAAGGTCCTGCGAACATTCCACCACCTATACTTGAAGATTTTTATAACCAAGGGGGAGATGACGATGGTGATGATCACAAGCATGAGGACGAGCAGCGCCCATATACTATTTGGTGCCTGGCAACTAATTTCGATGGATCACCTCTTCTCGTGTGTATACATCCCACTGATGATGTTACTGCTAAGGAAGCAGGTGTAGTCTCCCATGGTCGCACTCTCCGGACCTATTCTAACACCCGTTGCATGGTATTCGGGATGGATACTAGTGTGCTAGCACCAACTCCCTCTCCCTGGTACAGAATTGATAGTCTTGGAGAAAACTCGCTCTTCCTTGGACAAAACTATCCAATGATGGTGAAAGGCGATCCAACTATTGTTGACACAACATTACTACCATTTATGAGAAGCAACTGTGTCTATACCTTGGACATTTGGGTGGTTCCCTACCCTGGTACTGATATAGTAGGCCGCTTCAGCCTGGATGATCAGTCATGCGTTGGTCTCCACATCGACAATGGATGGCCCGTCCCAGAGAATCACTTGTGGTTCAAAGCAAGCGTTTCCAACACCGAGGAATGGTTGAGTTGAAGTTCATTTCATTGCTTGTTATTTGTTGTGTGGTGAAAACTTTAGTATTTATAATGTATCCTCATTGTCGATGTGGGTTGATGACCTGTTGTATGTAATAAAATGGTAATGCCTGTGATAAACTTACTAAATTTATGAATGGCCTTCGAGTCGCTTTTGTGAGTGAGGGATGCGACGAGGGAAAAAAAAATTCCAAATTTTTGTACGTGCATTGCAACAGGTTATCGGATGAGGCCAATCAACAATAGTAGTACACTATTTGTACTAGCTTCACATGCTTCGCGCGTTGTGCGGGTGTTTTTACTGTAGCCATATTGTACTCTGCTACGTAACCAGCACCTCGAATCCTCGATACTATTAGTACTATATAGTAAGTAGTAGGAGTAGTAGGGTGGCATGGTCCAGAACAAGCATTCACATCCAGGAATACGGCACACGCCACCAGCACGACTTCCATCTGACACCATATTTCTTGGAGTCCATGCTAGAGCAATCTCTTCAACCTCATCGTTTCTCTAACTCAGCCATCGCGCGGTGGGTGAGGTGGGGGTTTGTCGATAGTCCGTTTCCTTAACTGCGGTCCCACTTGTAAGGCCAACTGCAACACACGACCCCAAACGGACCTCCGTTTTGCACGAACTCCAACGATAATTTTGACTAGAAAAGCAAGACCAAAGAAAACAAGAACCACAAGAATACATTTTACTACTCTTGTAAGTTGGATTAGTGCCTTCTCGATGCATTCATTGTTGATCTGGCGGAGGCTCGATCTTGCGTGCTTCTTTCTTCTTCGAGTGTAAAGAAGTAGACGTTGCTTCCTCGCATCTAGTCTCATGTCTAGCCTCTATTCTAGTACTCCTGAAAGTGCTAGTTATCGACTAGAGGGGGGGTGAATAGGCAATTTTTATCAAAGTCTTCAAAACATGGAAGTTTCAAAGACAAACAATAGAAATGACCTAATTCATATGCAACGGAAGATAAACTACACCAAGCAAGCCATAGTCAAGTATGTAATAGTGTTAACGTACGAAGACTAATAGCAGCTAGGTAGTAAGGATCAGGATGGAAGATAGTATGAAGCCAATCAACAATATTAGTCAAGCAATGAAGTCAAACAGATAAGACAGATAAGCAATGACTTCACGAAGACAAACTCAAGGTAAAGGAGGGAAGGGATAGAACCAGTCACTTGTTGAAGACACAGGATTTGTTGGACCAATTCCAGTTGATGTGACAACTGTACGTCTGGTTAGGGAGGCTGAGATTCAACTCAAAAGACCGCGTCTTCACCTTATTCCCCTTGAGCTAAGGACACACAATCCTCGCCCAATCACTCTGGTAAGTCTTCAAGGTAGACTTCCGAACCTTCACAGACTTCGTTCACCGGCAATCCACAATGACTCTTGGATGCTCAGAACGCGACACCTAACCGGCTGGAGGATACACAGTCCTCAAGTGTAATAAGTCTTCAGGTCACATAGACAGAAAGACTTCAGTGATGCCTAACACTCTTTGGCTCTGGGCGTTTGGGCTTTGTCCACGCAAGGATTTCTCTCTCAAAGGCTTCGAGGTGGGTTGCTCTCAAAACGAAAAAACCGTAAACTAACTCTGAGCAGCCACCAATTTATGGTGTAGGGGGTGGGATATTTATAGCCACAAGGCAACCCGACCTGATATGTTCGAAATGACCCTGGGTCACTAAGGAACTGACACGTGTTCCAACGGTCAGATTTCAAACACACACGACAACTTTACTTGGGCTACAAGCAAAGCTGACTCATCCAGCTCTGGATAAGATTTGCTCTCATTGTCTTCGCTTGAAGACATAGGATTTGGGTTGATGATCACTTCAGTCACTCTGACTTAGTTCACTTGGACCCCACTTAACAGTACGGTGGTTCCTATGACTCAACAAAGAAGAAAAGGAAACAATGAAACAACTCAGTCTTCGCGCTCCATAGTCTTCACTCAATGTCTTCTCATGTCATAAACTTTAGTGTGAATATCTTCACACACCACCATTGTCTTCAATGTCTTCATACATTTTTAGGGGTCATCTCCGGTAGGGAAACCGAATCAATGAGGGACACTTCCTGCGTTATCCTGCAATTCTCACAAACGCATTAGTCCCTCAACCAACTTTGTCGTCAATACTCCAAAACCAACTAGGGGTGGCACTAGATGCACTTACAATCTCCCCCTTTTTGGTGATTGATGACAAACTGGTTGAAGTTTTCAACGGGAAAGAAGTATGTGAAATTGTAAAGGATAGTGTATTGTCTTCATAAGTGGCAAGGGCTCCCCATGAAGATGTGCATATAAATAATTTGCTTTTGGAATGCAAATGCACATGGTAGGTTGTACTTGTGGAGATCCTCTTCAACTTATGAAGATAATTCATCATGCATGAAATGATATAGCTAAGAGAATGACATGCATAATGAAAAATGGACGTCTGTAGAATGATCTAAGTGCGGAAGTTATCATCGCACGTGGAAATGCAATAAGTAGCAGACGACCATCAAGTTTAAGTGTTACAACTCAAAAAACGAAGTGTATCAAAAGCAAGAGTTGTAAGCACTAGGCAAAAATATAAAGCAACCGCCCTTATGAGCCCGCTTGAAGACTATCAACTCATATGCTTCTCCCTCTTTTGTTAGTAATGACCAAAAAGGTTTGAAGACATAGAGCATCTACTTGTCCTCATGAGGAGTAGTTGAAGCAGCAGGGTTGTCGTTGTCGTTTGGCGGTGCAGACGAAATTGGTGCAGTGTCGATGCGTGCAGAAGTAGGGGGTGGTGAAGTAGCATCGTCTTCATCATCGATCACATTGGCATTGACAGTTGCCGCGGAGGAAGAATAGTCAGAGTCTTCAAGAGATGGAGTTCTTCGTAGGACAGCATTCCATGGAGGAGTGGAGTCAAACTTGAATCTTTCAGTGAAGCCATCATCTTGAAGATCTGCTTCAGCACTGAGTAGGGTCAAACTCTTCCATGATCATCGACAAGTTTCGTGAGTGACAAATGCATTCTTGGTGGCAAGATTGCGAATGCGATTTACATCCACCAAGAGACTTTGCATCTGACGCTTGAGCCAAAAATGATGCTTATCATGTTTCTGATGCAGAGCCACTAGAAGTTCTCGGTCATTGAGGACCCGAGAGCGCTTCTTTGGCCTTTGAGCAATTGTGCTCTCAGTAGCTTCAGTTGGTGCACGATGAGGCAGACAAGTGTTTCCAGCCATCGGATAGACATGCGTGACAGCTTGGACTCCTTCCATAGGCTGAGTGAAGCTTTGATGTTCAGCATTTTGAAGACAAAGAGGCTTCTTGGTAGGTTCAGGGTATATGGCTTCAACTGACATATCAACCTCTGGTAGGAAGATCACATGATTGCGAGCAGATGGTTGATAGTTGACAGCAGAGTGTTGCTTGATGAGGCGCATGACCCATGGAGCATAGAACTTCAGTCCGAAAAGGTCAGATCCATATGCTGCCTGTTGCCTGATGAAGAAATCTTGCGCATTGAAGCTGATGCCATTGAGGATGTAAAAGACCGATGTCTTTGTGGCTCCTTCAAGTTTTGCAGCTGATGAATGTCCTTTGATCGGCCATAGAGTCCGCCTGATGATATGATATATAGTGCGCGGCAGATACTCAAGGTCATCAACAAAGAACTCCTTTGGATATTCAGCATCATGTGGCAAAGGCTTCATCATGCTCAACATCTGGCTCATATTGGGTTCAGGCTTATGGAAGATGCTCTCCAGTGCATTGTGATGGTTTTGACAACCAGGTTCATATAGCTCTCCGGGAGTGGATAGGCCTGTAAGCTCAATGATGTCAAGAGCTTTGGCTTCATGATGAACATTTCCTGTCATCCACTCGAGAACCCATGTCTTCGTATCTCTGTTATAACCGCGAATGTGGAGCGTAGCATAGAATTGAAGCAATAGCTCTTCATTCCAATGTTCTTTGTCTGTGACAAAGCTGAGCAAACCAGCATCATGAAAGAAGTCAAGTGCTTCTTCTAAGCATGGCAGTCCAGCAATGGCTTCAGTGTCGAGGCGCATATGAGGGAAAATGCACCCTTGATCATACAGAACACAGGAGTAATAGCTTCGCTGCTGATGACTCCAGAACCGATCTGATGATATTCTTGGCTTCGTGTAGGGGTTCTTTGAACTGTCAAAGAATGTGTTGTGGCTTTTGAAGCCATTTGCATTGAAGGACCCGACAGATGTGGCAGTACCTGGAAACCTTGGCAGTCTTGGCTTTGGCTTCTAGACCTGAGGCCTATGCTTAATGTGATAGTCAAACTGAGGACCAGAGACAGTAGGCGGAGGGACCAGAATGGCCCATTTGACTGTGATTAGCTCGCCATGGTTGTATGCTTGCTCGATTGTATAGGGCCTTGGTGGCGGAACAGGAGCAGTGGCAGCAACAGTAGCTTCGGGCTGCACAACAGAAGCGTCAGGAGCATTGTCAGCATTGACTTCTGGTACAATGCTTGGGACAGGCTCCACATTAGCTTCAGCCATGACTATGTCATTGGCTTCATTGATGTTGTTGGTGGCAGCCTCAAGGTTTTCAACCTCCACTTGCTGAGCTGGAGGGTCAGGCACAGACATGTTCACTTCATGAACAACTTCTTCAGGGGAGTAGAGACACGTTCTTCTTGACGTTCATCATCGACTGATGCAGCCGGATTTTCTTCAGCAGCTGGTGCTTCAGACTCGTTGACATTCACAGCAGGAGTGGCTTCCGAAAACACTTGACGTGCAACAGGTTGATGGTGCACTTCTTCTTCTGGAACGCTCGGAAGAGGGACTTGAGGCCTTGGTCCTTTGCGAAGCCTTTGTAGTGCAGGCGACACCTTTGGAGATGGAGTGGGCAGGTCCTCATCCTCTTCAACTTGCACGGATGGTGTGGCTTGTTGTTTTTAGGGAGTACTGGGGGAGTCTTGTTGTTGCGGGCGATCAGCCCATGAAGCATCCTGAGCAATTGGCGTTAGAGGACGACCAATGCTGACGATTTCACTTTTCGTACGAACAGGCGATGATACCACATTGTATTAAATTTGAGGAAGAACTTCATCATCTTCAACATTGTCATGATGACCAATGTCTTCAGCAGTGATGGGATCAACTGCTGGAATCTCTTCAGCTTCAGCAGGCTCATGAACAGTCATTCGAATTTCTTGGGTTGCAGATGCAGGACGAACCACTGAGATGGGTTTAACAACAAGGGGCTCTATGGGAGCAGCCTGATTTTTCTTGGTCTTGCGCTTCTTCTTGGAGGGAGCAGCATCAGAGGCTTCTGAGGTTTTCTGTTTTCTGGCTTCAGCCTCTGCAGCCCTCGTCTTCTTCTGTTCTGAAGCGGTTGACGTGACTTTTGGCTTCGAGCTAGTCATGCTACTTGGGAAGACAATACGAGGTTCATCTGGCCTTGAAGGTGCAGATTGGACAGTCGATTTCTTCTTCTTTGCAGCCATCCTGGGGTCGATGCCAGGATGACCAAGAGCCTTGCGCTTCTCAGCCTCATTGTAGGCAAGCACACACTTGTCAGCCAGATTTTTCATGCGCTCTCTGGAGCCTCGAGCTTCTTCACGCTTCTTGTGAAAGGCTTCTTTGAGCTCGTGCATCATGATATTGAAGTTCTTGACATCTTGCACGTTGAGCGTGGCCACATGCTTCTTGAACTAAACCATTTCATAGTCAATCTTATGCTTCAGTTCGACGATGCGCTGAGCAATAGCTAGCTCAGAAGCAATGGCGCCATTGAAGGCAACGCTGAGGCCAATTGGAAGTTTCAGATCATCAAAGCTGAGATTTGGTGTGTCAAACCACTCATCAATGAAGTTATGGATGATTGCCACGTCAAAGAGAGGCAAGTTGTTGAAGATCTCTGCTTCTTCCTTGCTCTTGATCAGTTGCTCAAGAGCATCATCTGCAAGATCGTCATCGCTGGACAGATCAATGTGCTCTTTACGCAGAATAGTAGCAGGAGTCAAAGCCTGATCAGTACTCTTGACGATTTTGTTTTTCTTCTCTGTCTTCTTGGAGATGCGTGAAAGATCTTCAGACTGCACACTGGCTTTAGGAGGTGCAGTGGCCAATGGCTTCACACGAGAAGCTTTTGGAGGTGCAGCTGATGATGAAGCCTTAATCTTCTTTGGCTTCTGCGGCCTTGGAGGAGGAGCTGGGGCTTCATCAGAATCAGCATCATTGTCAGAATGATCCACTTTGGCACCTTGTACCAAGATGTAAGAGATGAGGCCATCAAGGTTTGCAAAGGGGCCAATTCTATTTTCTTCAGCTTCACGTGTGCCATCATCACGGGGAGCAGAGGTACCAGGATTGAAGTCTAATCCCCATGACTTCTTGTTTTCCTTTGCCGAAGCCTTAGCATACTGGAAGTTGCGCTTGAAGAGATTGTTGTCACGACACCAGAGCAATGATGATGGGTCGGCTTCTTCAGGCTGTGGTCCACGGACCATACAAGGATAGAATTCTTGTGCAATGGCTTCAGCTTTGTTCTTGGGGGGAAGGCCTCGATAGAGAATATCACCCCAAGGACTCTTGATAGCATTCTTCTCAGCGTACTCCTGGGTCACGAATTTGTATTTGAACCATTGTTCAGCCCAATAGCGTCGAATCCATTGGATTCGAGTCTTGCGTTGATTATAATCCTCTTCAGGATCTGTTTTGTAGATTTCTGCAAGATCATCAGGCAGATCCTTTGAAGTTCCCCCACGACGCTGTCTGCCACCCTTCCTTACAGATTTCTCTGTAGCCATGAACTTCAAACTGAATGGTTTCAATATGTTCAAAGGATTCAAAGGCTTTCGCTTGCTGGTCAGACAGGAACTGGCTTCGGGAGATTCAATGTGTTGCTGTAAGAACTCTGCAAACGAATGCAGACTATGAGAACCTAGGGATTCTCCCATGGACATGTACCTGTGACAGCATTAGAGATGCGAGGGAAGGGGAAGAGGTCATATGCATTCTCAGAATATTTCGAAGATAAATCAGTTTGAAGACATTGACCTCATGTTGCGAAGACATTCACTTATATGTTTAGAGTCCGTTCCAAATTTGTACGAATCCGTGAATAAGTACAAGTGAGGAATCTAACTAGATGTGAAGCTTAAGTGAATATACCAGGCAGTATGAGATGCAGACAGGATAGATCTAACTTTGTATAGACATAAACCAATTTTGGTAAATTGGATGAATCATTGAGGATCAAAAAGAAGGTAAAAATAGAGTTATATTTACCACACGATGAACTGCTAGATGGGATGAAAGGAGACCGAGCAGTTCAATCCAATGTGCCCTAACTTGGCGACGGAGGACACCTACGGCGGCGGCGGAGAGGATGATGCCCGCGGCCGGCGTGAGGATGGCGTCGGAGAAGTCGCGGCAGCTAAGCGCTTCGTCGTCGGCATCGTCGAGAGCTAGCGGTGGCGCTAGGGTTTTGACGAGGTGGAGAGGTGGAAGAAGGTTTTCTTGACCGCAGGGGACATGTATTTATAAGTAGGTGTGCGGCACAACGCAATTACGCAGGTGCCCCTGTCTGTTCACATCCGAGGGACACGTGGCAAGCATGCAACATACTCAGAGTTGTCCCACGTTCCCACGCCCGCCAAGTTTGTCGGATGGTTGTTCCGGCTTCTTCGGATTTCAACAATAAAGATGAATTATTTAAAAGGACTTGATGTTTGTCTATGTGTCTTCTGCTGACAAGGATACATAGAAGACATTCGGCAGTTTCAACAGAATGGCATATGATTTGGACAGATAGAGTTTGAGATAGTAAGCATAGAGAGATTAGGGTCCAATCACATTCACTTAGTTCAAAAGATTCAACAATGAAGACATAGCTATAAGTGAATGCTGTAGAGGACAGAATACTAGTATATATATATATATATATATATATATATATATATATATATATATATATATATATATATATATGAGAAAGCAATCAACTCAACATAGTGAAGTAAATCATGAAGATAAGTTGAAAGTTGAAGACAAATCAAATGCGAATGTATTCAACAATAACGCCATGAGTGAAACACTTAAAACCAAGAAATTTGGTTGTGGCGTTACCCACCGTATAGGAAGTATTAGACCCAGACACGGTGCACAATTATCGTGGTGCTCCGAAGTCAATTTCCATGTTAATGTATTCACACTCAGAATGTAAGTCTTCATTGATTGAAGATATACTTTACTTCGTGTGTTGCACATCTAAGTCATCAACATGCATAAGTGTTAGGATGTGTGCCTGATCACAGGACATTTGAGGATTCCAAGATATTTAGCTCACACCGTAACTTGCAAAACCTTTTCTCATCCAAGGGCTTTGTGAAGATATCTGCCAGTTGCTCTGTTTCTGATGACTTGACCATGATCATCTTGCTTGTTCCGATATATCCATTTAGTGCCAATAATGTTATGCTTGCGAGGGTCAGGGTGCTTGACAAGTTCCCAAACATTATTCAGCTTGAACTGTTGAAGTTCTTCTTGCATGACTTGAATCCATTCAGGTTCCATAAAGGCTTCAGCAACTTTCTTGGGTTCAGATATTGATACAAATGAAAAATGCCCACAGAAATTTGCTAACTGTGTTGCTCTTGAGCGAGTAAGCGGACGAGGTGCGTTGATGCTATCAATTATCTTCTCAATTTGTACTTCATTTGCAAGATGAGGATGAAATGGACGAAGACCTTGCTCATGCTGATCATTGTCATCATTGGAAGGATTGTCTTCGGTCCGAGCATTGTCTTCAGGTTGGTTTGGTGCTGAAATGATAAGTTCCTCTTCAGGTTGTGCTTCAAAGGGCATGATTTCACCAATTCCCATTAGCTTGATAGATTCACTGGAAGGAGCTTCATCTAATGTGCTTGGCAGGAGCTCTCGTTGTGAACCATTGGTTTCATCAAATCGCACGTCCACAGTTTCAACGATTTTGTAGTGGAAGAGGTTGAAGACTCTGTAAGAGTGCGAATCCTTTCCATAGCCAAGCATGAAGCCTTCGTGAGCTTTGGGTTCAAATTTTGACTTGTGAGGGGGATCCTTTATCCAGCATCTAGCACCAAAAACTCTAAAGTAGCTGACATTTGGCTTCTTACCGGTAAGGAGCTCATAGGATGTTTTTCCCAGAAGCTTGTGGATGTAAACACGGTTGATGATGTGACATGCAGTATCAATAGCTTCAGGCCAGAACTTTCTTGGTGTCTTGTACTCGTCGAGCATTGTTCGAGCCATTTCAATGAGGGTTCTGTTCTTGCGCTCAACAATGCCATTTTGCTGAGGTGTGTATGGAGCAGAAAATTCATGAGTGATTCCCATTGTATCCAGATAAAGATCAAGCCCGGTGTTCTTGAATTCAGTGCCGTTATCACTTCTGATATGCTTGATCTTGATGCCATAATTGTTCATTGCTCGATTCGCGAATCGTCTGAAGACATCTTGTACTTCAGTCTTGTAGAGAATTATGTGCACCCATGTATATCTTGAGTAGTCATCAACAATAACGAAGCCATAGAGACACGCCATTGTTGTGAGGGTGGAGTAGTGAGTAGGGCCAAATAAGTCCATGTGCAACAACTCGAAGGGTTGAGATGTTGTCATGATTGTCTTCGAGGGGTGCTTGGCCCTAGTCATCTTCCCAGCTTCGTAAGCACCACACAAATGATCTTTCTTGAACTTGACACCTTCGATGCCTATGACATGCTTCTTCTTGACGAGAGTGTGTAAGTTCCTCATGCCAGCATGCCCCAGCCTTCGATGCCAGAGCCAGCATTCTGAAGCTTTTGCGAGAAGACATACGGCAAGCTGTGGACCTGCTGAGAAATCTACCATGTATAGATCACCTTTCCTATACCCTTCAAAGACTAGAGACTTGTCAGATTCCATTAGTACAAGGCAACGATATTTTCCAAATATCACAATCATGTTTAAGTCACAAAGCATTGAGACAGACATTAAGTTGAATCCAAGGGATTCAACAAGCATCACTTTATCCATGTGTTGATCCTTTGAGATTGCAACTCTACCTAGACCCAATACCTTGCCTTTACCAGTGTCAGCAAATGTGATTTGACTCTTGTCGGATGGACGTAAGGTTGAGTCCATGAGAAGACTTCGATCACCAGTCATATGATTAGTGCATCCGCTGTCCATAATCCATTCTGAAGCACAAGGTGTCATACCCTACAGTGCAGTTAGGAGGATAGGCTTCACAAGGTATGTTGTGAAGCATAAGCATTTGACGCACACTTGGATTATCACAGCTAAGTGATGCGAGTTAGCACATAGTATGACAGGTAAGCTATTCATATGTGGAATACAGAGTAAGTCATTTTATCATGCGTCCCTTTGTGTTTTAGGTCCCCATCAATAATATCGGACGCCTTTGATTGCTGGCTGGAGACCATGTTCTGTAAAAGAGAGTTAGTTCTTCTTCACCACCCACATCTTTAGGGGTGGCTTAGAAGCAATGAGTCTAAGTGCAGCATCTGAGAATTTCGGCTTTGGAGCCCTAGCAAATAGCCTTGCAGAAGATGAATGATACTCATATGAAAAAGCAGAAAAGTTCTTAGTCCTATGAACATAGCGGTTTGAAGACACGCGCTCATATTCATAAGTTTGAGTATGATTTCCCTGCAAAACATTGGCGTTAGGGTGACTTAGGTGAGTCCTGTTTCCGTATGAAGCTGTTGGACCATGTGACTCCTTTGGTCTGGGGTTTGTCTTCTTCCCTGGTGGTGTCATGACAACATTCACAGGAAGATTCTCAAGACAGTTTTTGGGAACCCAGATCTTCTTCATTGGTGGTCCATTCCTGCAGTTAGTACCAATATACCTGGCAAACACTTCACCATTCTGATTTTTGAACAGTTTATAATTTGCATCAAAGGATTCATCAATGATAATAGGATTAGCACAGGTAAAGCCAGATAAAGTGGATGGATCCACTGAAGGTTCCTTTGCAGCAACCCATGTGGTTTTGGGATACTGCTCAGGCTTCCAGTAGGAACCATCAGCATTCATTTTCCTCTCGAACCCAATACCCTCTTTCCTAGGGTTTCGGTTCAGAATCTGCTTTTTGAGGACATCACAGAGTGTCTGATGCCCTTTCAGACTTTTGTGCATCCCTGTTTCAAGCAATGTCTTCAACCTAGCATTTTCATCAGCAATAGTAGTGGTATCCTCAGCAGAGGGGTTAGTTACCACATCAGTAGTTGAAGACAGAGCAACAGTAGCAGCAGTGGAACATTCAGCAACAGAGGCAGCGTTATCACGCTCAATGCATTTTAAACATGGTGGTTCAAATCCATCCTGAGCAGAACTGATCTGTTGAGCGCTAAATGACTCATTCTCTCTTTGAAGATCTTCATGAGTCGCTTTCAATTTCTCAAGTTCTTGCTTCCTTTGAAGATAATCATTGCAGAGCTTTTCATAAGTGGTTGAGAGCGTCTCATGAAGACTTTCAAGTTCTTGATACTTAGCATGAAGATTTTTTATGTCTTCAACTAAGGACTATGAACGTGTCATTTCCGCGTCCAACAGGTCATCGCTTTTGTCTAACAGTTTTTGAGTATGTTCCATAGCCCTTTGTTGTTCAATAGCAATTTTAGCAAGTGTTTTGTAGCTGGGTTTATATTCACAATCAGAGTCATCTTCACTTGACGTTTGAAAGTAAGCATCGCGTGATTTTACCTTGGCACCGCGTGCCATGAAGCAGTAGGTGGGAGCAGGATCGTCCTTGTCATCATCAGCGTTGGTGTGGGAGTCATTGTCTTCAGTGTTGAAGATGGACTTGGCAACGTAGGCTGTGGCTAGAGCCAAACTTGCAACGCTAGAGTCGGACTCGGCTTCAGATTCCACCTCTGCCTCCTCAGAAGCAGACTCCTCCTCTGAATCCATTTCCTTGCCAACAAAAGCACGAGCCTTGCAAGATGAGCTCTTCTTATGAGATGAAGACTTTGATGTGGACTTGGAAGAAGACTTTGATGATTTCTTCTTCTTGTTGTCATCAGAGTCATATTACTTGCTCTTCTTCTTCTTCTTCTCATTGTCCCACTGAGGACACTCAGAGATGTAGTGCCCTGGCTTCTTACACTTGTGACAGGTTCTCTTCTTGTTGTCTTGAGTGGAAGCATCATCATTTCCTGAATTGGATCGTGAAGACTTTCTGAAGCCCTTCTTCTTGGTGAATTTCTGGAACTTCTTCACAAGCATAGCAAGTTCCCTTCCAATGTCTTCAGGATCATCAGAACCGCGGTCAGATTCTTCTTCTTCAGATGAGGAAACAACTTTTGCCTTCAAAGCACGAGTTCGGCCATAGTTGGGGCCATAGATATCTCTTTTCTCAGAAAGCTGGAACTCATGTGTGTTGAGCCTCTTAAGTATATCAGACGGATCGAGAGTCTTGAAGTCAGGACGTTCTTGTATCATGAGGGCAAGGGTGTCAAAGGAGTTGTCAAGAGATCTCAGCAGCGTCTTGACGATTTCATGCTTAGTGATCTCAGTGGCGCCGAGAGCCTGAAGCTCATTTGTGATGTCGGTGAGGCGATCAGACGTGAGCTGGACACTTTCATTGTCGTTTCTCTTGAAGTGGTTGAAGAGATTGCGAAGAACACCGATCCTCTAGTCTCTCTGTGTAGAGATGCTTTCGTTGACCTTGGATAGCCAGTCCCAGACTAGCTTTGACGTTTCCAGAGCACTCACACGGCCATACTGTCCTTTGGTCAGATGACCACAGATGATGTTCTTTGCAGTCGAGTCCAGTTGAATGAACTTCTTGACATCAGCAGGGGTGACACCTTCACCAGTTTTTGGAACGCCGTTCTTGACGACATAACAGAGGTCGACATCAATGGCTTCAAGATGCATGCGCATCTTATTCTTCCAGTAGGGATATTCAGTTCCATCGAACACGGGGCAAGCAGCGGAGACTTTGATTATCCCTGCAGTCGACATAGCTAAACTCCAGGTGGTTAAACCGAATCACACAGAACAAGAGAGTACCTTGCTCTGATACCAATTGAAAGTGCTAGTTATCGACTAGAGGGGGGTGAATAGGCGATTTTTATCAGAGTCTTCAAAACATGGAAGTTTCAAAGACAAACAATAGAAATGACCTAACTGATATGCAGCGGAAGATAAACTACACCAAGCAAGCCATAGTCAAGTATGTAATAGTGTTAACGTACGAAGACTAATAGCAGCTAGGTAGTAAGGATCGGGATGGAAGATAGTATGAAGCCAATCAACAATAGTATTCAAGCAATGAAGTCAAACAGATAAGACAGATAAGCAATGACTTCACGAAGACAAACTCAAGGTAAAGGAGGGAAGGGATAGAACCAGTCACTTGTTGAAGACACAGGATTTTTTGGACCAGTTCCAGTTGCTGTGACAACTGTACGTCTGGTTAGGGAGGCTGAGATTCAACTCAGAATACCACCTCTTCACCTTATTCCCCTTGAGCTAAGGACACACAGTCCTCGCCCAATCACTCTGGTAAGTCTTCAAGGTAGACTTCCGAACCTTCACAGACTTTGTTCACCGGCAATCCACAATGACTCTTGGATGCTCAGAACGCGACGCCTAACCGGCTGGAGGATACATAGTCCTCAAGTGTAATAAGTCTTCAGGTCACACAGACAGAAAGACTTCAGTGATGCCTAACACTCTTTGGCTCTGGATGTTTGGGCTTTGTCTTCGCAAGGATTTCTCTCTCAAAGGCTTCGAGGTGGGTTGCTCTCAAAATGACAAAAGCCGTAAACTAACTCTGAGCAGCCACCAATTTATGGTGTTGGGGGTGGGCTATTTATAGCCACAAGGCAACCCGACCTGATATGTCCGAAATGACCCTGGGTCACTAAGGAACTGACACGTGTTCCAACGGTCAGATTTCAAACACACACGGCAACTTTACTTGGGCTACAAGCAAAGCTGACTCATCCAGCTCTGGATAAGATTTGCTCTCATTGTCTTCGCTCGAAGACATAGGATTTGGGTTGAGCATCACTTCAGTCACTCTAACTTAGTTCACTTGGACCCCACTTAACAGTATGGTGGTTCCTATGACTCAACAAAGAAGAAAAGGAAACAACGAAACAACTCAGTCTTCGCGCTCCATAGTCTTCACTCAATGTCTTCTCATGTCATAGACTTCAGTGTGAATATCTTCACACACCACCATTGTCTTCAATGTCTTCATACATTTTTAGGGGTCATCTCCGGTAGGTAAACCGAATCAATGAGGGACACTTCCTGCGTTATCCTGCAATTCTCACAAACGCATTAGTCCCTCAACCAACTTTGTCGTCAATACTCCAAAACCAACTAGGGGTGGCACTAGATGCACTTACAACTCCCTCCGGTCCGTTTTTCTCTGCGTCTAAGCAGCAACACGCATACCAAGTAGGAGTATCAACAAGTTCATAATCTCATCTATAGCCTCTGTGCTAGCTAAAAGTGATAGAACATCTACTAAATTGCGCTCTATCAATATATGGATGTACTCTTCTTCCCAATACAAAAAAACTCGCATCCATTCTACTCCCTCCATTGCACAATACATGCCTTCTATTTGTCAAAATATATATGTATCTAGACATGTTTTAGTATATAGGTACATCCATTTTTGGACAAATGGAAGTCAAGTATTTTGGAACGGAGGGAGTACAAAATAAAAATTTTAAGTTAGCACAACTAGTCTAATCTGAGAGCACAACCGAAGATTCGGTCGGGTTCTTCCTCCTTTTGCCGACACGTGGGACATCCAGCATCCAGGTCATGTCATGAAAGAAAATAGAGTCGTAGTTGAAGCTACGAGATGTGCATCCTGGGTTAAACTGTAAATAGAATCTTACTACTCTTGAGTAACTCCAAAAGCGGCCACCGAAGATCTTTCTTGGATTTGGTTTTAATCACCAGCACGTCGAGGTGAAAGATGTGCAGGTTCAGTGGGTCCTCTTGCGTTTTCACTGACATGTGGAGCCGCATGTGAGCAAACAGACGATGGGCTCCGCGCGTTCGCTGGCTGGCTGAGAAGAGAGATAGAGGAGGGCTGAGCACGGACTGCAGGAAATTTGTTCTACGTACCTTGATATAGGCTCGATATAGTGGGCTGGCATGGGCCATAACTAGCATTCACGTCTAGCAGTACGGCAGACGCCACCAACACGAGTCCCATCCGATACCAATTTTCTTGGAGTCCATGCTACAACCATCTCTTCTCCCTCCTGTTTTCTCAGCCATCGCGCGGTGGGCGGGGTGGGGGTTTGCTGATAGTCGGTTTGCTCAACAGTGGTCCCACTTGTAAGTGAAAATGCAACACCGCACGCATTCCCGCTTGAGCGGCGTGCTGGACCAAAAGTGTGGGGGTGCGACGCGAACACGGTAGGCCTTTCCTTTTGAACTCGTAACTTGTAAAATTTGGTTCTGCTCCATGGCGTGATCGATAGATAGAAAATAACGATTTTGCCTAGAGTAATGAGAAGTTTGGTTCTGGCGCCGTTCATGCATGGAGTACGTATGAAAATTATGAAGTTGATGCGAAAGGTAAGATAATTACTGTAGTATCATATACTACTACATGGATTTGACGGAAAGATAAAAATACATACGGATCCATCAACGACATCCTCACGCCCTAGTGCACCGGGTCACCAACCGACGTGTGAGGAGCAGAGGCATTGGCGGCGAGCTCAACGTGCTTCTGAACAGTGCCGTCCAAGGTTGCCCTGCGGTCCAAGAAGGCCAGCGTCCTATCATCCTCCTCTTGCATGTAGTAGTCCTTGTGGACGATTTGCGCGTAGACGTGGGTGATTATGTCGATGGTGTCTTGCTGCGCCAGGCGCTACGTGGTGAGCGCGACCTCGAGGTGGACATTCTCCGGCGTGATGGCGGGCAGTCGCTGGGCCACCAGTGCATCGAAGAGGTTGTCACCATAGTGGCCGTTGAGGGTGGCGGGCATCACAGAACCTGGGCGCGTCGGCTGGAGGCTTACGTCAAAGTCGTCCGCGAGCTTCTTGACGATGGTGAACTTGTCGAGGAAACCAACGAGGACCTCGTCGAACAAGGAGATGAAGCTGTCGTCCAAGCGGCCCCTCGCCCTGGCGGCCTCAAGCAATATTACCTGGAGACGTTCCTAGTTGCCGGGCCGCAGGCCGGCGTCGTGGACCATCTGGCACAGCCGGCTGATGCTCGCGCTCATCGCCTCCATGGGTCAACTGATCTTGTGATTCGAGTGATCACTCTTACCCTTGGTTAGCATGCGTAGGTGCGTAGGATTTCGTACTACTCCTCGGCCCTCTACTGCACCTACCTTTGGCTGTATGATAGGAGGGCCAGCCACCCCCTGGGCCCACGTGTCATTCACCCAAAGGCAGTTGCCGTAAGTCAATGAAGCTGCGTCCCCCTCCGTGCCGGTGCAGTATAGTCATCTCACCGGACCTCTAGTTGGGGCCAAACGAGAGAAGTTTGATGTTTACTGGTTTATTGGTCCCCTTTGCATTTTGCGCCGAGTTTTGACCTTTGATTTTACTAATAAAATGTTAATGCATGTAAATAAAAATGTTGTGTAAGTCACATTACGAAAACCAAATAATCCCAAAACACTTAGGCATGGTGCATTAACTCCCTCCTTGTTTCTTATTTCGTGACATATTATCAACCAATGAGAGATGTGGGCCATGCATGCTTTCAATGACTTGAGACTACCAAACATGACATGCAGTGTTTAGTTCATTGCATGTAATCCTATTAGTAGTTAGCAAAAAAACATTAAGTTCTCTCACCGATAGGAATAAAACACCATGTATTTATTTATAGAGGGATTAGTACATTTTTTGTGACATGCATTACTACTAGATATTGCTAGTCAAATACTAAAATCCAGATGGACATGGTAGTACTCCTAAATCCAGACGGTGGTGCTACTAGTACTAGCACTGTACTACTCGTTGGTCAAATTATTACGTGTTGCTCCTCACAGTGAAGTGACAAGACCCTGCACTGGAGATGACACCTGAGTATAGGCGCCGTGTTTGGCATACCATAGTCAGCCTCACCATCTGCAGTCACTATCATCATGGCTGTAGAGCTAGCCTGCTTACAACTAGCCCTGTTCGACATAATTTCCCGTGCGTAGATGCCCGTGCATTGCATGGAACACCAAGATTGGGGGTGGACGGCTCCGACAACGGCCATCGCGCCAGATTTTTCCACCACCTTCTAGATGTGGTGGGGAGGAGATAAGGCTGATTGTGAGAGACAAGGAGTTGTTTGTAAATAGGGAACAACTACGAGCATCTTTTTGCAAAAATGGAGAAGCTTGGTTTGTATGCATCAGATCTAGATCCGACGGCTATTGGTGAAAGATGGGAGGCACAACATCATCACCAACTCAGGACCTATTTGATTCGCAGGAATTTGAAAATGCAGGAATAGGACATGGCAATATTACAAGTTTCAAACTGATATTACAAATGTTAGGAGTAATGCTGCACCTAGGAAGAGGGAATTACTAGGAAGTTTACGTAAGAACTTTCGTTACTTTAGGTGGATGCAGCATTATCATACAAACTAAAATCCACCGCCCTAACAAGTTACTAATGGGAAAATAAGTTTTCGAGTCTCTGGCCACTTGATGTTTCAAAAACAAATTCAGCTTCTGCGGAGACTTTGTCGTTTAGGCTTAGACGCTTGCGGTGATCAGCACGCCATTCATTCTTGCGCCAGAGAACTCCAAACCTCATTACCTTGAGCACACTTGCCTCCAGAACAAAGAACCTGGCCAATTTAATCTCAGATGTGCTGCCTCGGTAGTTGATCAAATCAATTTCTGTAAGATGGAGATCAAGGCATTCGATGAGATTGTTATAGTGCAGCACATTTTTCACTTTCAGGTCTTTTTTTATCTGCAAAAGAAGAGAACATATTAGAGCAGCTGGCTGCATAAGATTGCCGTGTCATCAAGAGGTACCAATATCATTTGCTCATACGATAGGGTTGGCTGGCTAGTGATATTTTTTCACTCACTCTCTCTCTCTCTCTCTCTCTCTCTCTCTCTCTCTCTTTCTGTTTCCTCTCATTTAACTAGGAGCACGTGAAGAGCTTGGGCATTTGTTGCCTTCCACTATGTGGCCAATGCCATATTTCACAAAAGTATGCCACATAATACGCATCGATGTCAAATCAAAAGATTTTGGCACCGCTCTCGCGATGTGAGAGAGTTGGCACCGCTGTGCACACAGACCCACATGTATAAACAAATCAATCAAACCAACTACACTAGCCTCTCACTCTCCCAAACAAGTGTTTTTTTATTTCCTCGGTCCTCTCTCTCTCTCTCTCCCATGCAGTGTTTTTTCATTGCATGAGTTAATTTGGCACCGGAGCAAAGTAGGTGATCCAGATTGGGGCACCAGGTGAGCAATGGAAGGGCATCGGTGCCAAATGCATCACAAGTGAATTTGGCACATGTTTTTCCCTACATAGCCCACTTTTGTACTCCCTCCGTCCCAAAATTCTTGTCTTAAATTTGTCTAAATACGGATGTATCTAGTTACATTTTAGTGTTAGATACATCCGTATCTAAACAAATGTAAGACAAGAATTTTGGGACGGAGGGAATACTACCTCGTATTTAGTATAAAATTTTGACCCTAGATTTACTTAAGAAAATGCCAATGCATGTCACTAAAAATTACACCATTTGAAATTATTTTCAAATACGAATCCAACAATATAGTTATCAGTGACATGCATTAACATTTTGTCAGTTAAATCTATGGTCAAATTTTGATACTACAAAATTGGAAGAGTAAACCAGGACGGAGTTAGTACTCCACAGAGTTACTGCAGTAGTCTAAGTTACTTTCCACTATGACTAGCCTAGGCTACTATAGTAGTAGTATAGCATAAAAGCGATGCAGGTGATCATGTGAGAAAAAATACTAAAAACATTTTTCGGTGCAGTGCGTAGATGCAGGTTTGAACACTACACTTGTCATCGTAATTTGGGAAAAAGACAAAAAAAATTGAGCTACGTTGTGATTAGCGTTTACTTATAGGAAAGAAGTTTCATCTTGATGAGTAGCTTCTCCATGCACGGAAAGCATGTAAGGAATCCAACAACTTGATCCAGATTGGGTCCGATAGATTTTAGTGCTAAGATCTTCACTATGCGCATGGACTGGGTCAAGCTTGTGGGAATCATTTCCTGGAAGACGGTCGTAAATACATCAAGAAGAAATTAAAAAATGTGAATTTCAAGAAGACGGAGAATAAGATGAGTGTTGTACCTGAACGATTACGGATCCAATAAAGAGTTCGGAGAATTTGGCAGACGAGTACACCAACACTGTCAATTTCGGCGCGTTAATGACCCTGATTTTTGTTGGACCTTCTCCGATACAAGCAATCTCTCAAGGAAAGTCGCATTGTCAACTACCATAACGTGGAACAGCTGGAATGATCTCTTCCCAATTGATGTCTTGTTGCGGGGCCAGCAAGACACATAAATCCATTGGAGATTCGTCGAGGCGATGTGGAGGCTAATGAACCCGTGGATCTGCTCAAGACGAAGGTACTCGAGCGCCGTACAGATGCGGAGCAGGTGCTCCATAGACTTCTTCGAGATGACAACGTCGAAGAGGTCGAGCTGCTTGAGTTGAGGGAAAAGAAGGGCGGGCGCAGCATTAATCTGGGGAAGATAGCAGGAGCAAAAGCTGGCGCGGCACAGCGTTGGCGTGAGGCGGAGTGCGGACGGCGGCAGAGAGCGACTTCGTCCAGCTTCAAAGCTGAGCTCCTCGAGCTGATCTAGGGCGGGGCATAAGAACCACTTGTCGAACTTGGGTTGGACCTTGCAGTTGGTACTGAACATGCGGATGTCAAGGCGTCTGGCTGACCCAGGGTGCGATGAAAGGATCTTGGAGACTGCGGCCATGCGTTTGCAATCCCGTCACAGAGGCAGCTGTCGACGGTGAAGTTGAGGGGGACGCAGCGCCAAAGGGGGCGCCACCGCCGGGAGAGCAGGGCGGTCCGCACGGCAGATTTGGTGGGGAGGAGGCTGATGATGACGAGTAGCATGTCATCAGGGAGGCTGCTGATGAAGTCCAGGCTCGCCGGATGCGGTTTTGGCTCGAGCCGCCTCCGCTTGTTGGCTGCCTCGCCGTCCATCTCAACCGGCGGCGACACCGATGTACACGTGTGCTGGTGTGTGTTGTGTGCTGGGTGTGCGCGAGTGCGTCCTTCTGTGCATGTCGTCGCGCAGTGGTGAATTGTGCGCGAGTGCGTCCTTCACGCGCAAGAAGTTTGTCCTCAATGTGCCCTCGATTTACTAGTGTGCGGGGTGCTACCCCGAGTGGTTTCAACTTTGTTTACTTCACCGCGTGTCAGATGGGCCTCTAGTTTACTTATTTTCACCCACTGCCACATGGGCCAGCACACCAAGATACAGAACACGAGCTGACAACATAGCATGTGGATTGGTTGACCGGTCAACTAAACAATATACGGAGCTATACGCTGACACAGTGAGCGTATAATCCGTTGGTATAGAGAGTTCGAGTGAGAGGGGAGGCCCGTGAGAGATAGCAGAGAGAGAGAGAGAAAGAGCTACTCCCTCCGTTCGATAATGTAGTTACAACATTTTTTTAAGTCAAACTTTTGAAACTTTGACCAAGTTTATAAAGAAATTACTTATATCTACAATACCAAAGATAAATGATAGTATGAAGTAAGTACATGTTGTGATGAATCTAATGATCGTTCCAGATGTAAATGTTTTTCTCCACATATACCTGGTCAAACTTTTCTGAGGTTTGACTTTTCAAAACATCCATATGCTTATGGACGTGACAAAGTCCCTAGAGAGAGAGAGAGAGTGAGTGAGTGAAAAAAGTGTGTGTGCGTGTGTGAAAGAGACATGGACAACACACGATAAAAGTAGAGAAAAAGCATGCGTGTCTTATGCAAACATATCACACATGCATCTTCGACAATGAAGGCAAAGTGAGGAGATAGTGTGCGGTTGTTTGGAACCGAGAGAGGAAGACCCCTTGCACGTGACCAAGAGGGGTCTGACAAACAAGGGAGAGAGGTCGAGACAGACGTACGGAGAAAATGCAGACATGGGGAGGAGAGAGTGTGTGTTTGTCATAGAGAGATCCCTTGGAGATCGTGATGGGACTACATGGGTGGGAGATCGAGTGACAAGGTGTGTGCGCGATAGAAGATGCCCCGAGAGATATCGAGATAGACGTATGGATGGAAGGAGACAATATGTGTGTTCCTGATGGCTAGTAAGAGATAATCATACTTAGGAGGGGGGAGTGCTTGCGCCTATGGACCTGTTTGGATACTCTAACTCAGTTAGAGGTTAGAGTTAGATTCATACCCTGAACTAACCCTGAACTAACCCTGAACTAACTCTAAGTAAAGAGGTGTTTGGATGGCAGGGTTAGATGGAGCGCGGATACGGCGAGGCACCTTCACGGGTGGTGTGAGAGGGAGGGAGGGAGAGGACGAGAAGCTTCGAGGAAGTGGGGAGGGATCTGCTGCGGGGAGAGCGAGAGAAAAAAGTGTTTATTGGTGGTCCCAAGAAGAACTAACCCAAATAAGCACCTCTTGGATGGGTTAGTTTTTTTGGATGGGTTAGATGCATCTAACCTAAACTAACCCTCCTGTTTGGATCTTTTTGGGTTAGTTGACTCCAAACTAACTCTAACCAATGGATCCAAACAGAGCCTATGATGGAGTGAGGGATTATGGTACTTAGGGGGGTGCGTGTCACATGGAGAGAGAACAAGGGCGGAGAGTGTTGGATGGGTCTATATGTATAGCGCGAGCGAGACATGTGTATGTGTGAACCAGGGAGATATAAGGCCAGTTTGGCTTGCGTCGTGAGCATCTTTTGCGTGGCCTGGGGTTGTGGCTGGATTTCATGCACGCTTGTTTGGTTGCTACCCTATGAAAAAGAAAGCCCGCCTGGGTTGGGTTCCCTTGAACTTTAATTAGCCTGGCTGAACTCCAGACACTGCAAGTAGCCTGGCCCAAGCTACCGATTTCGAACGCCTGGCCGTGCCTGGTCGTGCGGCCACGAGGCTAACAGCAACATGGATGTATATTAGCATTAAATAATTGATGCATGGATTAATTGATGGGATGTTGATGCTTTGCCTGGCCCAGGCATGAACCAAATGCTTTAGCACCACACAAGCCTGGCCAGGTAGAAATATTTTACATCTCGCGTCCACACCAGGCAGTACCGGCCATCAAGGCATGAGGGTCAGGTCACGAACCAAACTGACCAATAAAGTTTGAGAGAGATTGAGGAGCCCCGATAAGGCTGAGTGGTGCGTTAGATAGCTGAGAGGGGGAAAGAGATATTCCATCCGCTCGATAATGCAGTGCATGTAAATTTTTTAGAAGTCAAACTTTGGAAACTTTGATGAGGTTTACGCAAATGTTATTTATATCTACAATACCAAAGATACATCATACAAAACTACATCTCATGGTGAATCTAATGGTATATGTTTGTCGTACTAGTTGTAATTGTTTTCTCCACGTACATGGTCAAACTTTGTGATGCTTGACTTTTCAATAAATCTATATGCTATGGACGGAGGAGAGTGCCTCAGTCGAGACAGATCAAGTGCGTGTGAAGGAGAATGAGTAAGTGTGCAAAAAGAGTATGTGTGTGAAAGAGAAAGTGACAACAAACGATAAATTAGAGAGAGAGTGTGTGTTTTTTCGTTTCTTATGCGAACATATCACGCATGCATCTCCGAGATGGAAAAGCGAGGCGAGGACATACACGAAGATAGCTAGTGTGTGATTGTTTCCAACGGAGACAGACACCCCTGTAGCACATGTCCAATAGAGGTCTGGCCAACAAGGAAAAAAGGTCGAGAGGGACACATGGATGGCATGGACGCATGGGGAGGAAGAGAGGGTGTGTTTGTGATAGAGAGATCCCCTCAAGATCATGAGGGGACTATATGGGTGGGAGATCGAGGGAGTGCGTGCGCGATAGAAAGATGCCCCGAGAGAAATCAAGATATACCATGCACATGTTTGTGATGGAGACTAAGATTAGCTAGTCATACACATATAGGGGGACTGCATGTGCCCACAATTGAGTGAGAGATCATCGTACTTGGCTAGCTGTGCATGAGATTGTGTGTGTGTGTGCGTATGAGATGGAGAGAGAACGAGGGAGAGAGATAGAGTTTTAGATGGGCCTATCGAGTGCGAGCAAGATATGCATGTGTATGTGTGACCCAGGTGGATGGAGAGTTTGAGAGAGGGGGGAAGATCTCCGAGACGACGTAGTGGTGCGTGAGAGAGTTACGGGCAAAGAGCCAAGGAATTTGTGTGCGTACGATGAGTGCACCCAAGATATCTAGCTTGGACTAGCTAGAGTATCATACATAGTGTGCGAGAGAGACCTATAGATGGTGTATATATGAATGCGAACT